>NW_010267461.1:11842-46264 GCF_000690775.1 Eurypyga helias
TCAGAGCCCCCCTGCAGCTCGGGGAGGGCCCCACGCCGGAGCAGGGGGATGTGCCTGAAGGAGGCTGTGACTCCTTCCTCCTGGGAAGCCCAGGCTGGAGCAGGCTGCTCCTGAAGGATGGCACCCCGTGGGAGGGGCCCACGCTGGAGCAGTTCGTGAAGAACTGCAGCCTGTGGGAAAGACTCAGGTTGGAGAAGTTGGTGGAGGACTGTCTCCCGTGGGAGGGACCCCACACTGGAGCAGGGGCAGAGTGTGAGGATCCTCCCCTGAAGGGAAGGAGCTGCAGCGACAACGTGTGATGGACTGACAGACCCCATTCCCCATTCCCTGTCCCCCTGTGCTGCTCTGGAGGAGAAGGGAGAGAAATCAGGAGCAAAGCTGAGTATGGGAAGAAGGGAGTGGTGGGGGATATAAGATGTGGGTTTCTTTCTCCTTAACCTACTCTGTTTTGAATAGTAATTCAAATTTTGAATGGTAATTCAAAACAGAATTGAATTAGACATGAATCTCTAGAGCTCTAAGACTATCAGCAAAACTGCAGTCTGAAATTACTTACGGTGGCCAAAAAATGTTTCTGTGTATGGTCTAGACAGTCTCAAGGTTAGTTCTGAGTTGTATTAGTACCTCAATTAAAAAGCGTATCTGGATTAAGGTGGGATATCTGGTTGCAGACCAAACATGAGTGCACAAGTTGTAATGGTTTCTTCTCTCTTTGCGGTGTAGGAAATAGTATGTCGATACTGCACCTTTTTTACCATTTTTGAACTCTGAAAGCCAGAGTTTCAAAAATATGCATGGTCAGTTTTTATCATTATGTGGCTGATTCAATGTGATTTAAATTGTTACATATGTCAACATATATATATAAAAATATGCATGATTTATGTCAGCTATTCTTGTTATATATTCAGGAGAGCTTTCCATAGAACTTGCACTTCAGAGTGACTATGTAATTTACAAGGGAAATCCTAAATCACCGAGTCACCTTTGAAACATTGCATCTTGCCACTACATTACAATAACCTGAAATCAGCCTGCATTCAAGTAGTAATGGGAAGTGTAAATTCACTGGGTACCTGAAGAGGGACTTATTTCCTGTCTTTTATCCATCTGCACACAGGCAATTTTCCCATGCAGACAGCCTTAAGGTTCCACAAGCTTGTTCCTGTTGAATTTTAACTTTCCTGGCTCACCTTATATTTTTTCCCCAAAGAAAATAATTGCCTTATCTTTACTCTCAAAAGAGAAAAGTGTTTCTTTCAGTGCTTCAACTGGCAAAATAATTTTGAAGAGTAAGCTGCTAGCACTAATACACAGAAGTGTTTGAATGCTGTGGTACTAAATAGGACTTGACAAAACCCTTAAATCAGTGATTCTTCCCACCACCACTCCTGCAGAGGGGCACCTGGAGTCAATTAATTTGGATTAAGAGGAAGGAATATATGCTGTCTCTGGCCTTTCATGATAAGTGAAGGAAGGTATTGATAGTTTACTTTATTCCTTTTCCTTGTAGCTGAAAAGTAGGGTGTTTTCTCATGTGTGTGGTTAAGAACTGTCAAACCATGGCAAGTATTTTATTTATTTGGTCTTGTAGGTTTCTAGCTATTAAGTTTAAAGGTCTTTGGGGAGTGGCTGTAGAAAATGGTGAAGAGGAGGGCTCTGAGCTAACGTTTTGCTGCCTTGTTTTGATTTTACCAAATTAGAGAATACACACAGTTTTAGACAGATAGCAGTTTTTGACATGTGATGAATAAAACTAACATTGAGAGGCTTTTGGGGGCTCTGTGTGTGGTCTGTTGTAGTTAGTGATGTGCAGTACATTAGGCTTCTTGTTGTTTTAAGGGTGTATCTCTAGCTGTCTTATAAACTGATGGGAAGTTGAGTTTACATATGTTTTGTGTAGTAATTTCTGAAGTTTTCTAGCTGAAAAACTCTGTCTTTTCTTTGTTGTTACGGTTTTGGGGTTTTTTTAAAGGTTTGGGGTTTTTTTTCCATCTAGAATAGTTCAGTTCCTCTGGTAGCTCTGCAAATAATGTAGGAAGAGCCAATTTTAAATAATATTCCTACTTGTAGTATAAATAATATTTGTATAAAAAAAACAACCAACCAAAAAAAAAAACCCCACCCCCCAAAACAATCAAAAAACTAAAACCAGTTGATAAACACCATTAAAAAGATGAAAATCATGCTCATATTAAAGTTTAGCTTTTCCCTAATTAATGTTGTGAATACTCCTGGGGTGAGCAGAATTGCCTTCACACTCTGTAGTGTTCATAACTTCAAATGGGCATCTACTTTCAGTCTTGTATTATCCAGAAATTGCAATATTTTGTTTACGGAGTTGTTTAAAAACATAAGTAAAAAAATGAGATAGGTAATTTGAAATAGGGTGGAAAGACCTGAAAGTCTAGAAATGTAAGATGCATATAAGATTTATCAATCAAGCATTACACAAGAAAAAAATGTTTTGAGTTTGATAAAAGTAAATCTTAACTTCACTGTCCTTAATATGGAGGTTTGAGACTGTAAATGTATGCATTTTTATTTTTTAAAAAACATATTCCTTCTTATTTCTTTTGGAACATCTAGGAAACTTTTTAGAAACTAATTTGTGATTTATGATCTTAATCCCAAAGTACAGTCAAACTTTGCTATCTATTTTGGGTCAAAAATACTGCAGTTCAGCTCAGGTCACATTAGCATTAATTTAACATAAAAGAGTGGTTGAATATCAGCCTGGACAAGAGAAAGCTCTGTGGAGATCGTATAGCATCCTTCCAGTACCTGGGGGAGTGTTTTTTTACAAGGGCCTGTAGTGACAGGACAAGGGGTAACAGGTGTAAATTGAAAGTGGGGAGGTTTAGATTAGATACCAGGAAGAAGTTCTTCCCGGAGAGGGTGGCGAGGCACTGGAACAGGTTGCCCAGAGAAGCTGTGGATGCCCCATCCCTGGAAGTGTTCAAGGCCAGGCTGGATGAGGCTTTGAGCAACCTGGTCTAGTGGAAGGTGTCCCTGCCCATGGCAGGGGGGTTGGAACTAGATGGTCTTTAAGGTCCCTTCCAACCCAAACCATCCTGTGATTCTGGCAGGTATCCCTGAATTGAACATATAAACCTGGGAAACTTATAGTTAAAATCAATTGAGGAACAGACTGAAAGAAAATCCTGGTGTAGATATTTGTTATTAGGATAGGCTAAATGCATAATTTCTATAGTTTTTACATAGCTTTTGATTAAGATTTTTTTTTTTCTTGAGTTCATGGACTTGTTTTAAATTTAAACGTGAGTCTCGAGTCTTAGGGTTAATGTAACTTGACTATGGGAAAATTGCTCTTAATTATGTTCCTCATTTGTTATTAGCTTTAATTCTATGCCAACATAATACTTCCATGGGAAATTATATTTCCTACAAAACAGTAGAAAAACTAATCCTCAATTAAATCCCAAGAAAATGTTAACCTGAGTTATTTCTAATGAAATAACATACTTAATTCCTTCTCCAAAGTGAACAAACAACCTTCTTTATTACAAGATTAAATATATCTTCCAAAGCCCTTCTTGTGTTCCTGGTGCTGCTATTTGCTTGAATTTCATCAGCTGCTGTAGAAGTATGAGTTCTGAACAACAGCATCCGTGGTGACATGCAGCCTGAAGCCATAGTGTGGCAAATGGGAGAAGCAAACTTCTGATAAGAACTTTTGACGTGTGTCTCCAGTCTGTGCCATATTTCTGAATTGTCACAATAAACTTGTGTATGGAAAGTACGAGTGGAAGAAATGAGTGACTGGGTATTCTTTCAGTTTCCTCTTTTATATAATCCCTGAGCCTGTTTATAGGATTATAATAAAATGAGCAATAAATTGTTAAAAGGTTATCTTAATTACAGTCTAAAGCCATCAGTTAAACCTGAACATAAGATTTCAAATAAGAGTTAAATCCGTGGTTGTTAGTAATATCACGAGAGGGAAAGATTGAGAAAGGGCCTTTTCTAAAATTAGTGAAAAGGTACGGTTGTTAGTTAAATTCACCAAATAGTTCTGGTCCTGAAAATGAAAGCTGAATATTTTGTGGAGTTAGTCTAACAAAAGGGCTGAATCACTGCTTTGACTGGAGAGTATAACTCCATCATACCAATGTCACAGTTACTAACTCATTTAGTTGTCTTTCATGTGCACGTACTGTGCAGGTTTTGGTCGTGATCGTTAATTTTTTCACAGAAAGTGAAGTGTTTCCAACTGAGAGAAGAACAATTTAATAATTAAATATAAATGAGTAAAATGGTGATACTAATAATATTAACAATAATATGTAATGAAAATAAAATGTATGATACAATTACTCACCACCTGCTGACTGATACGCAGCCAAGTCCTGAGAAGTGAGAGTCAGATCCAGAGAGCAATCACAGCAGAGTCTGAGCGAGAGAGAGAACACACCAGAGGCTGAGCAAGCTCCATGAGCGAGAGTGCGAATCGAGAGAGACCACCAACCAACTAACAATGAACAACTCTGGCCTCCTGGCTTATATACTGAGCATGACGTTCAATAGAATGCAATACCCCTTTGGGTAGCGAGAAAGTTGGGAACACAAGTGAAGCATCAGAAGCTGAAAAAGTCCTTGAGTTAGTGCAAACCTTCCTTAGCAACAACTAAAAACACCAGTGTTATCAGTACTCTTCTCAGGGCAAATCCAAAACAGCCTCATACCAGCTACTGTGAAGACATTAACTCTGTCCTGAACAAAACCAGCACACATACACAGGGTTACAAAAAGGAGAAAAAACAAAAATGATACTAAAATTGAAGACAAACACACCAAAATCAGAAAATGACAGGAGTTGTTTATTTGGTCTTATTTTAATATATGTGAGTGTGACTTCCTGGTTTTTGTAGGTTTATATGCATTCATTACAGGATCATATATTATTCTCTGTCATCTGTTTTGGCCTCAGTCAGTGTCATTCGCCATCTGCATCAGGTATTCTCCCTCACTGGTACTTTCCATAGCTTCAGTCTCAATCTCACCCAGGATCCTTGTTCCCCACTTTTTCACCTCTGACATGCTATGTTTCTCTACATCTGACGAAGGTAGCATCTGCTTTTTGATGTTGCTTAGACAGAGGCACTGCAAATACTGGGTAGATCTTTCTGTGTTCCTCTTGGATCTAGAGCCTGCACAGAACATGGCCTAGAGCAGTAAGGGAATGAAAATTCATACAAAATCCTTGACAGCTGCAGCCATAATTTGCAGATAATTAAGCTACTCAAGTCCAGCAGGATTCTAATGATCATATACAAATTTTTTTCTCTATTTTTTTTTTTTCTTCCCCCAGTAACTTAGCTACAGCAAGTAGACGGAGCTTCTGATTCTTCCTGCAGTAGTCTATAACACACTGTGAAGAGGTTGAGAGATTCAATTAAATCTGATCAAATGTGCTCAGAGTGAATGAAAAAGAATATGCAAAATAAGCTTTGCAATCTCTGCAGCAAATAACACAGTTTGTAAGCCTTAAACGGACAATTCTTTCATTTTGATCAGTTTGTTAATTCACATTCTTTCTCTCCGATCTTGTTTGGGCTGAAGCTTTCCTTGCACATGCACACACAAATCAATTGACACAGGCAGTTGGAACACAGAAAATCCCAGCCTAAATGACTTCAAATCTCATGATAGCACGAGCAAGTGAAAAATAGGTCTTTGCTTGAGAAATTTGGACTACTTTATTGGTAAACATTGCCACAAGCTCTGTCCATAAGAATAAGGACAGATGTCTTTCCTTTTCCATTATTAAGATTGCTTTCTTATGCTAATACCATTATCTGATATGAAATATGTTACACAGGAAAAGCAAAGAATGCCCATGAAATCAAAAGCTCAGTGTTATACAACAATACACTCGTAATTATCCCTTTTATCTAAGTCTACAGAAATAAGATACAAAGCTTCTTCCAATCCAATAACCTATTCCTTTACAACTAAGCTCTGCTGTTGGATATATGTGATGCTTTCATTGTTTCACAGGAGATGGTTTGCACTAGGCTCAAAATTAGACTTTGTTAAAAACATTTGAAATTAACATAATGGAAGTAGCAAGAAATGTGGATTTTGGGCAGTGCAGCAAACCTTGGTTTTGAGTATATGGCATTGGTAGGCTTTTGATCTCGCATACCTTTTAGTTAAACTGGGGTTTTTATGCAAATTTTAAGAGTCTCTAGAGACTGCAGCCTGCTGGATGAAGTGCAAATTCTACTATTAGCCAAAAAAAATGGAAACAGCCCAAGAAATATGTCTTCTGCCTACTGATTCTGTTTCAAGGGATCGTGAGTGGTGGCTGGCAGCCAGGGCTGTTGGGGAGGCCCAGTGGTAAAAGCTGTAGCAGAATACACCCTGCCCACACACATAAGAAAATTCAATACTATTTAGCTTGTCAGTCCTAGTTTCTCTCTGCAGCTGAAATCTGCTGTAACACATTCATGGAGCATACCACTCCTCAACAACCATGCTCATTCCAACAGAGTATCCTGTTTCTCACTGCAATTGCAACATAACTTAAGACTAGAATATTAATGTGTTACCCCTACCCGAAAAATTAAGTGCTGTTTCTAGCACTAGAAAACTGGATTTTTACATCAGATCAAAATACATGCAGCTCTCCTGCTTGTAGTCAAACTTTTGGTCGTACATCTTGATGAGCTGGGGCTGCTATTGCTGCAGACTGGCTAATCACTTCCATTAAGGGGATTTTCCAGTCTGTTTTCTATGTGGTACAAGAGTTCTTTTTCCATGATTATCTAAACTCCTTCTGGCATACTGAAGCCTACTGAAAATATTGTGGTTTTTAGAAATAAGTTCACTGCTCTCTTAAAAGTAACTTCTGGACTCTCAGTGGTCTGTAAATTGTTGATTTAGCCCAGTAGCCCCAGGAGCCTCAGATCTTGTTGAAACTAGTCTTGAGTGGTACCTCTTCTGAACCTGGGTAAACAATGTTGGTTTTGTGTCACTGTCATTCCCCCTACCAAACCACAAATACAAAGCAGTCTTTTATCATATGCAAAATAGGTACATGGTCTTAAATAATGACTTTTTAAAAACATGTGATGCAAGTAACGTGTAAGGTGTTGTGAATTGGTGCTATGTCCTTTGTCGTAATCTTTCCTATGTGCATCGTTGATACACTGTAAATAAGGTGTTTCAGATTGCTGGCTATATTATTTAATTTCATTCTTTATTTTAGGAGATTTCAGTGTGACTCTAGCAGCTGTTATGAATCTGTGCTTCATGAAAGAGTATAGCAGTGGCATCTTCTGTAAGGAAGTTCTCCTTTGGTCTGTATGACAAACATAAATCCAACCGTATTTGCTGGTAAATTGCTGCTATATGTACATAGCTTGTTCCCCACCTTGCTTTGCTTGCAGAAGACTTGTGCCTACATATTCAGAATGGAAAGTACAGTTAAACTAATGTGACCATAGCAAGGACAGAGATGAGGAAGTGTGAGAAGCTGTGTAGGGTATTGAGGGAGTGAAGGTAGTCAGGGACAGGATTGGGCCCTGCTTTTTAGAAGAAGGATGAGTGAAGAGGGTCATGCACATGAAATGGTAATATTGATGGTAAGGAGTGGTGACGCTGCCATGCAAATACAGGACAAGAGCACAGCTACACACAGGCACAAAGCTGGGGATCCATGCTGTTGCTGCCGTTGCCTAGATGTGCTCTATGGCAGCAGCTACTACATTCAGATAGCTGGCTTCTGTAATTGTGGGGGGTTTATTTTGTTTTGTTTTCTTTCTTTTTGACATGCTTTGTCACAATTAATTTCATTTGATATACTTTGGAAACTTCTATTTTTTTTGAATAAGGAAACTAATACAGTGGTATTCAGGTTTCATGATAAGATTTTTCCATGAAATGCAGCATAGAGTAACTTATTCTATACTAAATTGTTCATTAAGAATGAAGTAAGAACTACAGATGAAGTGTAGTTGTGGGCAGCAGTTTTATTTGTCAAAAAAACCCCTAGAAATGTGAGAAGAAAGTACATTTTTATCTTCAACCTAATTACCAAGATAGAAGAATACAATCTTGATTGAATACATGCTGAGTTAAGTCATTGGTATAGAAAACTACCTTTGTTTTAGTGTATTTGTGCAGCTGTGAGTCCATTCAGTTCATTTTCCCATTTTTACATCAGTAAGTGGAAGCCCATGTGATAGATGAGTTTATGTGCTAGTAAAGGCATCCACCTGATTTACTTTTTGAAACCAGGAAGCTGTACTTGTCTGCTGGGCAGCAGTTTTCTAATTTTTTTTGTCTAATATTTTATACAGCTGTTTTCCAGGGTGAAGGACACCCTTACCCAACCACCATGTATGTGCAGGCATGCACGTGTGTTGATCTTCAGTGTGTGAGAGGGAAGGAAAATAATTTGAATTTGGCCTAAAGTGGCGGAGGGCAGGTGCCCACCAAAACCACTGTGTCACTCCCCTCCTGAGCTGGGCAGAGGAGAGAAAATATAATGAACATCTTGTGGGTTGAGATAAGGACAGGGCAAGATCACTCACCAATTACTGTCACGGGCAAAACAGACTCATCTTAGGGCAAAATAGTTAAGTTATCACCAATCAAATTGGAGTAAAAGTGAACTAAAACCAAATCTTAATAAAAAATATGTGTCAATCCCCTCCCTTCTTCCTGCACTCAAATTCAGTCCTGAATTATCTCCCTCCTCCCCTGAGTGGCTCAGGGTGACAAGGAATGGGTGTTGGGGTCAGTCCATCACATGTTGTCTCTGCGGCTCCTTTCTCCTCAGGGGAGGATCCTCACACCCTGCCCCTGCTCCAGTGTGGGGTCCCTCCCACGGGAGACAGTCCTCCATGAACTTCTACAACATGAGCCCTTCCCACAGGCTGCAGTTCTTGAACTGCTCCAGCGTGGGTCCCTCCCACGGGGTGCCATCCTTCAGGAGCAGCCTGCTCCAGCCTGGGTCCCCCCCAAGGTCACAGTTCCTGCCAGCAAACCTGCTCCAGCCTGGGCTCCTCTCTCCACGGGGCCGCAGCTCCTGCCAGGACCCTGCTCCAGCGCGGGCAGCCCACGGGGTCACAGCCTCCTTCGGGCATCCCCCTGCTCTGGTGTGGGGCCCTCCTAGCATGGGGTTCTCCAAAGGCTGCAGGTGGGTCTCTGCTCCCCGTGACCCTCCATGGCTGAACCTTACCATGGCCTGCACCATGGGTTGCCAGGGAATCTCTGCTCCAAGGCCTGGACCACCTCCTCCCCCTCCTTCTCCACTGACCTGGGGGTCTGCAGGGTTCTTTCTCTGCCTGCATCTACTCTCTCCCCCTCCCCCTCCTTCTCTTTTCAAACACATTGTCCCAGAGGTGCTAACACTGCCACTGATGGGCTTGGCCTTGGCCAGCGCTCAGTCCATCTTGGAGCCGGCTGGCATTGGCTCTGTGGGACATGGGAAACTTCCAGCAGCTTCTCACAGAAGCCACCCCTATAGACCCTGGTTACCAAAACCTTGGCATACAAACCTGGTACACGTAGTATTTTAGGCCACTGAACCAGTCTTCTCTGGAAGATATTATGAGCTGTGAATAGCTAAGTACACTCCAGCTTGCACATTATTGGAATGTTTCTTTCCTTTTTTAGTCAAGGGTGGCACTTAGCAAGCTGGAGATACTGGGGTAAAAGATCTTAATTACCTTTTAGATCTATGAAGAAGCAGCTAGGAATGGCTTTGTTTTTCTGTGGCTTTAAGTAGGACTGAGACAAGGATGTGGTTAAGCTGTTTAAAGTTAAAAAAAACCAACCCCCCCAAAAAAAAACCCTAAAAAAACCATCCAAAACTCAGCCCAAAAACCAGCCCCTGAAAAGAAAGTACACAACAGCCTTAGCCATGCAACCAATTACTGGGAGTTACATAGATAAATTCTCTAGTTGGCTTTCAAAGCCTCCAGCAGATGTTTTTTGTCTTTGATTCTCTCTAGCTCAATAACAAATATTCTTGTTCCAGCAATATTAAGTATCCTGTTTAGTGTTGGTGGTGGAAATGGAATTTTGACCTCCATTAGATGACTTTCCCCTAGAGCTTAGCTTAGCAGCTAGTGTTGGATGATGTTTACTTTTTTTCCTTACCATTTCCTTCTTCAGTTATATACCAAGATATTCCTTGTCCTGTTCTCAGTCCAGTCACTCTTCACCATTATTAATAATCCGGGATGATCCTATTGCTTTCTTCTAGCTTCACTCCTGGATTTTTACAGGACGATGAAGTGATTCTACGATGGTTATACTTCAAAATAATGATTCAGAAACTAGATAGCTAAGCTATTTTCAGTAACCGTAACATAAAAATCTTTTTTGTAACGTTAGTGGTATCCAGATTAGAGTGAGGCAACTGCCTCTTAAAATTGAAGACATTTACTTAATGAAGTACTAGGCTTAAAAAATCATTTAACTTTGCTGGAGAAAGCAACCAGCAAGTCTTCACCAGATATATGCTGCTATTTGTTATACATTTCTTCATACTTTTTAAACCACTCCTCTAGCAGGAAACACTCTAAAATCTTAACATTTTATTTTGAATATAAATGGCTATAAAATATCCTAGAATAATAGAAAAGGGAGAAGAAGATGACAGAGGCAAATGAAAGTCAAGTTTATTTAATAAATAATACATTCTAAAGTTTAACACATTTTAGGAAAACCCTGACTGTTTCATATATTGTAATGATAGAGAGCTGCTTTCTGCCATAGAGTATCAGCCATTAGGCAATTCATCATTCTAATTCAGAATCCCTTTCAGTACTTTCAGAAAGTGTCTTTGCTGCCTTTGGATAAATCAATAATTCTTTTGGATTGTCACAAACATAAAATAAAACTAGTGTTATGATTTTTAGACAGATATATTCTGGAATACTCTTGATGGCTTTAATCCTATTCTGTTTGACAGAAGAGAAGTCTCCAAGGTGATTTAGGGGACAGATAGATTTACAGTATTTTAAAGAGAGCATATGTACTTGGAATGGATGTGGAAAGACTCAGCCAAATAAACTGCCTTAAAAAGTAGTAATTTACGTATACAGCGCTGTAGAAATGTGTCGACCTAAAAAAATATATGTATCCAATTTTCAGATAAAATAACTGCAAGGTAAACATAGATAAGAAGGTGTAAACTCTAATGAGCTGGGTAGTAGCTCCGGGTCAGTTCCACGTTGATGGGTTGCTATAAAGGAACCTAGGTCCATTAGATCAGTGGGACTGCAGAGAGCACAGGAATGAACAAACTATATGCCATCAGGTGTCTTCAGTAGTGAATTGCTTCAGTGACCAATGGTAACACACTAAAGAAGAGGTAGGGTAAAGCAGTCTAAAAAAACAACCAACAAACAAAACTCAAACAAACAAGCAAAAACAAACCCACAACCAACCAACCAAAAAAAAAGCTCGAGGGAAGTTCATACCTCATGCCAGGAAAATCAGCTGGGTAATCTTCATTTCTATGTTTAATTTTATTATGGGATATATAAAATTTGTATTTTGCCTTCTGCTGGCCTGCTACATAAAAATAATTTGTTCATTATTAAAGTATTTGAGTCCAATGCAAAGATTTTGCTCAATTAATTCAAATCTGTGACTATGTTCTTTCCAATTTCCCCACCTACTGC
Organism: Eurypyga helias; assembly: GCF_000690775.1. Classification (NCBI taxonomy): domain Eukaryota; kingdom Metazoa; phylum Chordata; class Aves; order Eurypygiformes; family Eurypygidae; genus Eurypyga; species Eurypyga helias. The sequence goes on from NW_010267461.1 coordinate 23,509, forward strand.
TTCCTGCTAAATTCTGTTGAAATACATTCCAGCAAACATAACTTTAATTGTCCCATAGAAAACTGAACCTGAAACAGTGAACAAGACCTAGACAGTGACTGGCTGATATTTTGTTTTGTCTTATCAAGAGGGAGAGATGACTTACATCGATAGTAGATAAGTCCTTGCTGCAATGGCTATTTTACTACTGACCCATTTGAGCACTTCAGCCAGCTAATTGGCCTTTACAGTTAAATTAGTAAGCAGATCAGAGGTCCTTTTCAACAAAGTCAAGGCTATCAGTGCTTAATATCTATAGAAAGATGAGGGGTTAAGAGAGTATCACTTCATCATGGAAAGCATGCATTACATTGTCACACACAAAAAATTGTCCACGGATTTCTCCAGAACTGAATATTTAATTCATGAGCAAACGAGTTAATAAATTATCTGAGACAGTCTCATTGGCTGCCAAAATGCAAAATTCTTATTAAAAACATCAAGATCCTGTGTCAGACAGTACCTCATGCATGCAGTATAGCAGGTGAATGACGTGGAACTTGAGCTGCACAAGAGGGGAAAAAATAATCAATAGTCCTTACTTCCAGAAAAATTGGGCATACTTATTTTTAAGTTACATGCAACTATAGAGAGTTTAATTAAATAGAAAGCAAAACATCTGGCTCATGTTGGTTTTGCTGAAAAAGTGGTGTTGTGTGAAAAGCATAATCTTTAAAATGAAAAATTTAGTATATTTGTGGAAAATACAACCTCACATTACTATTTAATAGATCCTCAAATTAATAACATTATTAATTGGAAGCAATTAATTGGGAGTCTGTACTCCAAAAAGCTTGCTTTCTAAATTCTCAAATGAATCAGGGAAAGGCAACTTTATTATAAATGGGGAAGTCAGATCTAATGAGATTGTGACCTAGTGGAGGATTTGATTTCCTACTGAAACAGTATAGCACTCTGTTCTGTGAGCTTATTTTTATCTGTATAACTCATTTCATGTGGGAAAGAAAATAAAATATGCACGTCATTTCTTTTGCTAGAACAGTATTTGTTCTTAGGTTTCTATGGACACAGTTATGTCGGTGCATTATGACAATATGATTTGTTTTGTGGGTTTACAAGGATAAGAGTAAATATTTTGAAAATACTAACATTTGTTAGAAACATGGACAGTGGGATTGAGTGCACCCTCAGCAAGTTTGCTGATGACACCAAACTGTATGTTGCAGCTGACATGCTGAAGGGAAGAGATACCGTCCAGAGGGACTTTGACAGGCTTGAGCCCACATGAACCCCATGAAGTTCAACAAGTGCAATATGTCCTGCACAGGGGTAGGGGCAATCCTAAGCACAAATATGGGCTGGGAAGAGAATGGATTGGGAGTGTTGGTTGATGAGAAGGTCAACATGAGGCAGCAGTGTGCACTTGCAGCCTAGAAAACCAACTTTATCCTGAGCTGCATCAAAGGAAGCTTGGCCAGCAGGTTGAGGGAGGTCTTCACCTCTACTTTGCCCTCATGAGACCCCACCTGGAGTACTGCATCCAGCTGTGGGGACTTCAACATAAGAAAGACATGGTCGTGTTGCATCAAGTTCAGAAGAGGGCCACGAAGATGCTCAGAGGGCTGGAGCACCTCTGCTGTGGGGACAGGCTGAAAGAGTTGGGGTTGTTCAGCCTGGAGAAGAGAAGGCTCCAGGGAGACCTTATTGCAGCCTTCCAGTACCTGAAGGGGCCTGCAAGGAAGCTGGGGGGGACTTTTTACAAGGGTCTGTAGTGACAGGACAAGGGGTAATGGGTTTAAAGTGGATAGAATTAGATTGGATGTAAGGAAGCAATTCTTCCGGAGAGGGTGGTGAAGCACTGGAACAGGTTGCCCAGGGACGCTGTGGATGCCCCATCCCTGACTGTCTTCAAGGCAAGGCTGGATGAGGCTTTGAGCAACCTGGTCTAGTGGAAGGTGTCCCTGCCCATGGCAGGGTGGTTGGAACTAGATGGTCTTTAAGGTCCCTTCCAACCCAAACCGTTCTATGATTCTATGAACATCCCTTGCTAACATAAAATATATATTCAGTGCTTTGGTTTACCTTTCAAGAACTCAGAGACTAGAACTGGGACTGAACCTAGTTTTACAGATAGAAAATGTAATTAGTGTCTAAAAGTAGTCAGGCCTCAAGTTCTGACCAGAAGTCTCAACTGAAATTCAATTGATGGAAATAGCTGTTACCTAAATGTCTGATGGTTATTCACAGACAGTAAATTAAGCTGTTTGCAGATAGATGAATTAAGAAATATTTGGTGAAGTCTTTCTTTTCCTCTTGATCCTTCAAGAAGCATAGAGAGAGACTGAGAATTCCTGCAAACAGTAGAATGCACAACAGTTAAGTCCTTGTTTAACACCAAGGCTGCAGGCCCTGTTTTTATAGGCTTCTTATTTTAAATTACTTCCTACAGGTCTGAGGTATTTCCTGACTGATTGCCTTTATATTTCGTGACAATCGAAGGAAAAGGGGTAGTAGATTGTTAAAACTTGACCATCAGCTACTAGTGCTACACGGATAAACCACGGCAATATTGAAGATTGTTTGATGCTAGAGGCTTGTATTTTAATTTCATGAGTGGAAACAACAATTAAGTATTGTATAAATGTCTCCTGGTCTAGAAGTGAGGTCCCAACTATCCTGGATGGCACAGCCAAAACTTGTGGTGGTTAAACTTTGTAATTAACTGCAGAGATAAACTTCATAGGGAATGCCATAATGAATTAATAATTATCTTTAATAATGTGCAAGAAATAAGGCACTGAAAACAGAAGGCAACAGAATATTGAACAGCTCCTTCCTCATGAGGGCTAAATAATGCAGGACTCCTATTTAAGAGTAGGTGATTTTATGAGTCTATGTAAGAATGTATAAATAGAAAAGGCAGTGAATTAGGTGATATCACTAACTCAATTACAACATCTGCAAATGTTGAATAATGACTTTGCAATCTTAAAACACAGTGGTTTGCGCAATGCTACTTTGTACATGCCGTTACTGAAGGCAGGCAGTGTGGCCTGGTAGATAAGGCATTGAGCTCAGTAAGGGTGGCCAGAGTATAATCCAGGCTCACCGCTAACATTGAGTAATTCTGTTCAGCTGTGAATGCTGCTGCTGTTGTAACCCACAGCCTAACGGTTCAGCTGAATGTGATCCGTGCCTAGTTCCGTGCATGGCAGGTCTGTGACTAGGGCTCGGTTTTACTGAGAAAATTGTTATTAAGAAATAAGAAGGTATGTGAACTAAAGTTATGCAAGATAAGAAAAGTAAAACACAAACAGAAATGCAGTAGCTGAGATAGTAGCAGTCAGCAGCTCAAGGATACAACAGGAAAAATACTGATCTGAAAAAATATAAAACAAACAAGACAAAGGGGAGTGTTAGAAGACAGCAACGTGAATCGATCAGTTCCAAAAAGTAACAGGTCCAACCCTTCCCTACTGGCCTGACAATTGCCTCGTGGGAGAGATTCATCAACTGTATGTGTCCCAGCTGGGGGGTTGGTAAGAAGATAAACACTTATACTACTTGTATGGTAGTCCTCGCTATCTATTATGTTAGCCAATAAATGATATATGAGTAATCTTAAATTGTGTACATTACGTGTGCAGGGTAAATGACACCCAAATAAAAGTGACTCTATGCAACACGGTTCCACCCTTGTTTCCTCACTGATACCACTCAGTAGCACAGCGATATCACCAATCCAAATAATAAAGGGGGTGGTGGTGGTAGTGGTAGTATACAGATCCAGAAACAGTATCCGTGCTGAGGAAATGAAAAGGACTTGTGAGTCAGACAACTTTGTGTATAATAAATTCAGCACATTAAATCTGGCAGCAGCAGATCACAAGAAGCAGAATTCCCACAGAGATGCAGAAAGATGCTCCATGTGAGTTTTTGCTGATCTTCTCACTCGGTGATGAAAAGAAATCGCTCGGCTCTATTTTAACCCTGAATATTCTCATTTCCATAACAAAATATTGGCAACTCCTTTATATAATCTTTACCCTGTGATATTAAGATTATTTATCCAAAATGAATGCCTGCCAGGCTGATAGGACACTCATAAGATTATGGGCTTCCATGTGATTCCTTGTTTTTCATCTTTTATTCTACTTCCTGTAAAAATATTGGGGTTTTTAAAATTTTTTCTGTATGCTGATATATTCTATGTGTTTACTGAGAATCCGACTGCTGGCATGTTAGTCTTCCTTTTCTGTTTCTACAGTGGTTTAAGAGGTCTGTAACACACTTTAACACATCTAATTTAATTAGTGCATTTTTTATAACTTTAAAGTAGAATTTCATGGCAGAACAGAAGAGGTTCAAAAGCGCATGAGAATTTGCATTTAAAAATGAGTTTTTGACTTACAAAAGTCTATCAAAGAGCCTGATTCATACAAGGTTTTGAGTCTGAGGTACACAAACTCCAAAAAGCTGGGTTGGGATATGGTAACAGCTGAAATAGTGAAAGTACGCAGCCTCTTGTACTCAGGCAAGAAGAATGAAGACTTTTTTACCATATCACTCTGAGCAGGGAACCTAGCTGACAAAGGAATAAATGACTTCTAAGGGTTATCAGACCTCATCAGGGTAAATCAGGTTTGGTAATGTCAGCTAGTCAGGTCTTGATCTGAGTACAGATAATGAAGATCCAGAGTAATTTATTCTTTATCATCCTTAATGAATCTGAAACTTATGAGAATTTTATGTTTGGAAACTATGTCAAGGGACTATATACAAAGCATAGTCTGGATTATAATAATCCTGGTTTTATACATTTTTTCTAAGCATTTGGGTTTTTTTGCTGTTGTTGGAGACAACGGCAATGCAGGGCAAAATTCTATGACCATATGAAACTATGAACTTTTTGCAAAAAAAGTAGTAGAGGTCCCAGTTACCATATGTAAGAAAAACCCTACCTAATTCTAATGTCTCATGAAAACTGCCAATAAGAAAGATAGTTTTACGTGTTAAAGTGATATAGAATTCAAGGGAAAAGCAAAATAACCACTTTTTATGCTAAGTTTTTGTTTTGAATATTATTGCTCTTCTAGTAAGGTTGTTCCTAAGAAATATGCTAAGATTAATGGCCATAGTATAGGAAAATGCTTGCATGACACTTAATTTACCTACTCATACATAGGTCTATGTTTACCTAAAGGGAGGATTTAAGATATTGAAGTAGCAGAATAACAATGTGCACTTGATTACTACACAGTTAAGTCCTGTCTTGAAAAAGAGTGAAGAGACCTGGGATAAATAGGAGAGTGTGTAGGTATCTTTCCTGGAAGAGTTTTTGCAGGTAGATGATATATAAAACCTAACACATTCCTTATTTTTTTGTTCTCCAGTTCTTGAGATGTTAATTTGGGATTGAGCTCTGCCTCAACAAGATGTGAATTAGCATCAGAGGAAAGGTTGAGCTTTCTCTGAGAGAAATTGCCTTGCATTATCTGTTCCATTTGATAGATTTTTCAGTTGGAGCTCTTGTAATAAAACTGAACTACTGTATTTGGTGGCTTACAACTATGATGACATGTAATTGCTCAGGAAGTTTGGTAGGGGAGCTAATTACTGTAGGCCAAAAATGTATAATACTTTTATCAGTATACACTTATATATCAACATTCTGTTGAATTTTCTTGAGAGTATTTTGTTATACCTGAATCCAGCTGTCATCCTCTCTGCTGCTAAAATCACATAATATGCTGTTCACGTGCACAATCTTATGTGTACATATTAGTATTATTTGAATTGTAAAGAGAACCCTAATTTGAATACGTTCATTGGCTGTTTTCTTAATTGATGTATTTCTCTGTACTAATACTCAAAATCTTACATTTGTTTTTGATGAGCAATTATGCACATATTAACAATTCAATTTGTGATGTTTGAACTCAACAAATTGCCAGATATTTGCAAACTATTCCAGTTTATCTGCAATGAAAGAACTATGCAGGAAGCATTTTTTCCCAAAATTATCTATAAACCAAGAGTTAATAAACAACTGTCATTGTGTACCAAATCAGCAAAATTTAAGTGTCTGACAAATCCACAAAACTCCTTAATTATGCATGTAAAACTGTACAGTAGACTCAGTTTTACCAAACCAAATTCCTAGGTGCTGTCATTTCTTCTTTGCAAGCAAACAACTGCTACCCTCACAGCAGTTGTGTGCTTGTTACTTGTCTCTCTCCTACGCCTGTCGGAAACTTACAGCTCAGCCATCCCTGAGACTAAATTCTTTGAAAGGCCTAAAATTGACAGGTCTGCTTGGAATGCACATAATACTGACAGTGCAGAATGTACAAAAAAAAAGGAAAAAAAAAAAAGAAAAATCCCGCTGAGATTGATGCTTCCCAGCCTTAATAGGACAAAAACAAGAACCTTGGATTTACTGGCTCCCTTGAGGAAGTTCAGGCAGTTGTGTTCTGCAAGGCTGCCCTACAACCAGCCAATAGGCAAGAACCATCCCATCTTTGGTTTTGCAGTCAGGTTGTTACATGGCAAGGGGTTTAATCTTCATAGTCCCTCTCTGTAAGACTATTTCTACAGTTAGCCAATGACAATACAGGAAGCGAAAGTGAGGCTGGGAATAGAAATCTGACTATCCCAGTTTTAGAGTCCTAAATTAGTGGAACTTCATGTAATTTTCATTAACTTCCCTTTTTTAGGCCCATTTGAAATAGGCAAAGAAATAAGTTACTTGGCAAACCATGTATTTAAGATAAGGGCTCAAATATTTTACTTCTATCCAGCTACCTGAGACATCTTTTCTATGTAATTCTTCTTGCTGTTTTGAAGCAAGAAATTCTTTTGTTTTATAAGACTTCCTAATCTCTGTACCTAAAAGCATGTCCTGAATTCTGTGTACTCTGGAGGAAAGGAACAGGCTTTGAAAACAATACCTGCAAATTGTTACAGAGCTATCTCCACGGGAGGGAGTAGGAATAACCATACAGATAATGAAACTGTGGATTCAATCTTGAAGCTGGTTAAATAAACATGCACAGATGTCCTGCTTAGTAGAAGGAAGCTGAATGCTAAATACCTCTCTTTGCGTGAAAGAACATAAGAATATAAAGGGATTCATAACTTAAAATAAGGGAGAACAGCAAAGAAAGCACAGAATTTTGTTTTAAACCAAGAACCCAGGGTTGCATATAATTTAAACACAGTTTTTTCAATTAGCTCTGATTAATGATTTTCCTAATTATTTTAGGCTCACTCGCAACAGCTGTAAGTACTTTTTTCTTCATACAAATGAGCGCTCTGCACCTGTTTGAATAAGTTTAAACTTTATTAGCCCTCTAATAAACTATGTTAACCTTAATCATTTGATATATATAGTCACATTAATAATTATAGAATCAAGTATGATTATAGCCGCACATTGAAGCATTAACAGGATCAAAGACACAAGATCATACATACAAAGATACGTAGAAGATTCTCTAGTGCTTCTTTAAGGCTTGCTTTCATGGCACCAGGAAGCTCCAATTTTTAATCCACAGACGGCCAAAGCCAAATTTCTTTTCCCAATTAACGTAGCTGAAAGAATTCTCTGGAAAGTTCCTGCAAGAAGTATCCACAAAGTCATTTGGATTTTTCACTTTCCTAAAGGGAAATTACAACAGCAAAGAAGTCATATAGCACAGCAACCTGCAGTAAGTAGTCTTGATGATCTGATAGTTTAGGTTTTATGGAAAAAAGATACCTGAACACTCTTAATCTGTAAGAGCCCTTGGCATATAGCCACTCAAATATTCTTGCGACATTCATCTGAGAAAGATGAATTCTGGAATATACTGAGTATTCTCAGGAATTTATGATGATTTAGAATATTTGAACATTTAAATAATTTGGAATCCAAACTCAAACCCAGCCAAATATAAATTTTCAATTGTTTCTAATATACTGTTTAAGGCTCCAGCATTTCCTGCAAATGCTGAAGAATCTGAAGAGCTCAATTGAAATTAATAAAATTCTCTATTTTAGTATTACTGAACACTTGATTAAGGTCTTTCTAGCAAGAAATTCTTCCTTGTAAAATGGTCTAGAGCAGAGGTTATATTATACAATTTATGGCTCACAGTACATGCAAACATATCACAGAGTTTGGATCTCAATTGCTTTTTTGAAGCTGTAGTGCTGAATAGACAGTAGATATATTTCAGCATGGAACTAGTTTGCTGAGGAAGTGTTACTATAGTCAACAACCCTTTACTTTTTTTCCCCCACTTTCTGAATATTTTTTGCCTCTGAAAATGTGTTCATAATATGTCTTCATTTCTGCAGATATTTTGGATAGTAAATACAACTTCAACAGCAAATTTCATTTGCTCACTCATTTCCTTGACAAGTGTAATCATTAGTCAGTACAGTAAATAAATTCTTATACTGTGCTTAATTCTGTTATTCTCCTAAACGATAGGTATGAAATGGGTATTTGGTTCTTGCACTATAAACTCAAATTTCAGTATGCTACATGCTCCTGTTATAAATGCTCCTTTAAAGCCTATCATGAAAAAATGTCTGAAGAGAAACCGTTGGTCTTATGTGATGCATTTACCTTTTTATTCTTTTATGTTACTACCTAATTTTAACTGGATGTACACCTACATAATCTGTCATCTGTGGGTTTTTTCATGTGTGAATGGAAACAGTAAAATGATGGAAACAATCCTGGTTTTCTTGTAAGGATTTTAGCTTACTGAACCAAGTGTTACCCAACTAAGGGGCACCTCTTGTCTTTCAAAAGCTAAGGCATTTTCCCATGGCTCCCATTGTCTCCAGTGAAAGCCTCAGGCTGCAATTTGAACTCGGACCCTTACACTGTGCAAGAAATCCCAAATCAACCAACTGGGTGCAAACATTACCTGCAAAAGTGTGTTTAGGTAGAAATGACCCACTGAGGCTAAGAAAAGGAACAATGTCAGTGTCTGGTGAGGTGATTTGGAGTGGCACAAGCTCAACCAGGCAATACTTGTTATTCTATATACATCAGCCTGGCATTTATTTGGCTTTCTCCTTGGTGGACCATAGCTCTAGAGAATACCTCAGTAAATCAGTGATGCCTGCATAAGATAAAGAAATAGTATTCCTCTTCCTAGTTAAAGAGAACGTAACATGTGTCAAATATTTTAGGAAATCACTATAGAATCTCTGAAGCAGCAGTAGCAATTGCATATCACATGAAGTGTTATTTGCATGTGGCCTGATGCATTCCCAGGCTTTAATTGCATGCTGAAATGTCAACCTCGACATGACTAATGAACTTGAAATACTTAAAACTGATAAACTAACTCAGACTTTGTAACAATGTAGCTGTATTGACCTTAATAGTCCTAATTTTTAGCTTATGAAAACCAAATTCTGAGTTAATCGATGGTGAAGGAAATACCAAAATGATAAGTGCACCGATCTGGGGTACTAACACTGAGTCAATAAAAGGAAGAAAATGGTATTGTACTTCATCTTCCTCCTCAGTATTTCCTGAACATTCAGCATATGGAAATGGCATTGTAAATTTGCACACTTATACCTTTGGTTTAGTATCACAAAAGTTTCCCAGTTAGCAATATTTAAGTACATGTTCATGTTTAGAAAACTTAAATATATTCACTGGTAACCAGCTCATAAAAACTGTATTTGATTGATTGTCTAGGGCAAAAATGAGGGCAATTATAGTTAACTTCTTTTAAAGACTGTCTTGAGATCAGCAGTTGAAATCACTGTATAAAAATGGGTGGTAAAAAAAGACAATATTAATATTTTGTTATTACAACTCTTTTTTGGAAGATGACATAAGTAAATTAAATATCTAGAGTGGGAATATGGTTGCAGTAAATTAATGACAGCTTTACGTTACCACTCAGAGTCCAATTCCAGATGAGTGCCAGTGTGAGAAGTGTAGATTAGTTAATGTAGCAGAGGTTAAAACACCCAGAAGACTGAATCTGTGCAAGGGTGTCATAACTGAATGTGACAGAAGAGTTTACTAATATATGCAGGTGATTAAATACCTTGGAAAGAATCTACTATCCTAACAAGCTTATCTATCGTGTGTTTTTTTATCACTTCAAATACTACAGACAAGACAGAATAAAGAAAATACTTTTCATTAAGTTTTTACTACAGTTAGATAGACTCTGCCATCTTTTTGTTGTAAACAGAATTCGGAATGAAGTTTAGATATCTTAAGTAATTTGTATTTTCACTATTACTTTCTCCAATTCATAAATGAGATCTTAACTCTGGAAAGATATGTGTATGGGTTTATTCACTGAAGTCAACAAAACTGACAAATATAAAAGTAAGCGAGTCTTGGCAAAAGTGGGACATTACTCTGTAGATTAATTCTCATTTGATGCAGTTTGCTATAGTGTTCTGTTGGGGTTTCTAATTGTTCTTTGCAAGATTTTCCAATTTAAGAAAACAATTTATGTTAACCTACTGTGTTCCTTTTTGAAAGCTGCTAATCAGATGGGATTTAGCTTCTTTTTTATAATATTAAGAATCAAACTCCTAGGGGGAAAAATGGATGAGGTAAGTATTTGCACTGTTGTTTTGAAGGTCAATAATGTCCTTCCAGTAGCTCAGGGAGGGGGCTTACACACAGCATTTGGAGTATGTACAGTCTAAACAATCAGTGTGTTGGACTAGAAAGGCAGTTGGATGTCTCCAGCAGATCTGTAAACAACGCTGATTTTTTTTCCCAAACATTTTCCAACAGCAATTACACTGTTGAAAAGGTTTTTCTCAAACAACTTCTTTTGAGTGTTTTGTACTTCAAAACAGTTGGGAAAAAATCTGGTGGTGTTTTTTTTTTTTTCCCTCACTCCATTAGTCCTGTTCTATGTTAGAAAGAAAGTGGGAAAATACTATTGCTTCCTTCAGAAATGTGTTAAAATCTAACTAAAAATACATTTCAATAAATACGTGCAGGCAATACAGTTTGTTTCAAAGTGAAAGGGAAAGGTTTGAGCAATCTAAACACTTTCTAAAATAAAACTATCTGAATATGTTTAGAAGTTCAGTATTTAAAAGAAATTAAAATCTAAGGTGTTGGTTTTTTTAATAGATGGTGAGCTGATAAAGTGGGATGTGCATTTAAAACAAAGATATGGGCAGCACAGGTCGTGGAGCTTTCAGCAGCTGGTTAGACACACTATATTCATATTATGGTGATCTGAGAGCTGTCTGGATGCACCTTTGTGTAGCCACTGCCTCTGCCTCGTTTAGAAATCATACAAATCCACAGCAATGCATTCATCTTTTAGACTCACGTTAAGTATCTACAACCTATTGAAGTTTTTCCTTCCTCTGTTTGCCGTCCTGTTCAATGTAATCTGACTCTTTGCTGCTGTGCATGTTCCTCTCACTAGACAAAAGTCCCTGCAGAAAAGATGACGATGGAATGGTAAGTACTTTGAAGTGAATCAGCCTGTCTTCATCAGGTAACTTTACTGCTGAAACTTGAATGGCAACAGGTGAGTTACTAAGGTTGGTGTACCCTGTGGGTTAAATACAGCTATCAGCGAACGGAAGTTTTATCCAGGAGCACAGTGTGTTAGGTCTGGTCTCCCTGAGCCTCAAAAGCGTGAGAGAGAAGTTCCATAGAACTCAGGGATTGCACTCAAGAAGGAGACAGGTTAACAGCATCAAATTACCAGGGAATGAGATGTAGGGCAGACACAGCCGGTACTGCAGAGCTTTGACTGGGAAGGCATTGAAACCTGCTGAGCATCTTAATAAAAATGGTTTCAGTGTAATGAAAGGGGAAGTGCATTGCCAACCACCATAAAAATAACTGAGAAGAATCCCAGAAAGCGATTTTAATTGTTTGCTATTCTGTTCATGGCTAACATCAACCACACCTGTATTGTATAAATGTTGTAGACATGGAGGCACATTTGCTCTTTGTCAGTGATATCTGTGAGCAAGCACCAAGCAGAGGACAGAAGGTAGTTAACTGGCATGCTTACTGAGTCAGTGAAGTTCTGCATCTTCCAGACAGTAGTTCTAAGTCAAATCAAGATAAAATCTATGGATCTACATAAAACATTTAAACTCTTCCCTTGAGAGCAAACTGTTATATCAAAGGAAGAGTTGATCAGAACAGCATTATGCAATACTGGCTTTGTTCTAGCAAAACACAGGTTCTTTTTTTACTATGGAAACTATTCTGTGTTTTGGTCTTTTGTGGTTTGGGATTTTTTTTGTTTGTTTTGGTTTGTTTTTAACCCCCAAAAGACTGTAGTGAATAACTTTTGCACAATGTGTTGCACTCAGCCTGCTCCTTTCCTGAAATAAAACAGGTTTTGAGGACAGGAACTGCTGTGCAGCATGAACTTTTAAATAAGAAATGACCTGTTTTCTTGCTTCTATGCTCTCTGCTACTTCCTTTTTACTGCCTAGAGCCACAAAAAGAGACTTAGGGAGGGAGGTGTTAGGAAATCTTTCCTGAGGTGAAGAAATCTTTCCTGAGGTGAAGTAGCCACCTCATCATTTTATTTGTGTTTTTTCCTGTTAAGGCACAGGGTGAACACTTTCCCTTACTCGTGCCTTGCTTTTACACCAAGAATCCTCTTTCCATTTTGGGCTGCATAGAATAAACAGACAGTACATCATTAGAGGAATGAGGATGCAAGCTAGATGTGTTAGCTTCCTTATATGGCAACAATTGGTGGTGGTGGGAACAATCCAATTTACCTTCTGAGTTATGTTATTTCTGGTCTGTTGTTTGAATAAGGTAGGAAAGGGAAATTAAAGTAACGTCAGAAATGAGATTGTGGATGTGGAAGGAGCAGTTCATAAGAACACCAAGAAAGGGTGAAAACTCAAAGGCATACAAATAAATGATGAGATTGAAAAGATGAAGCACATGTCACAAAATATCACTTGGGGATATGAATACAGATACAGCAGAGAACTAAGTGTAGGGATTTAGATAGATAAAAGCTAGATCAAAGGAAATGTGTTCTGGATCAGATTCTCACAGCCGGTTTGTGTCTTTGCACTGCTCCAGAGATGGAATCTCACACTCACTCAGCTTCCCTTTACAGCTGGATTGAATTAGCTCTGCAGCATGGAGGAGCCAGGTTTTGTGTAGCTCTGGCTCCTTGGCCCTGGCAGCTAATAATAAGCAAAATATTGGCACAGAAAGAAGTAATGTGGAATTATTTTGGAGGTTAAAGAACTCACAGTTTCAATACCGTTATGCAATTTGAACCAGTTTAGTTGGTCTAAATATTAGCTTATGCTTGGAGAAATAAAAAAAAAAAAAGGGAAATACAATGGAAGTTATTTAATAAGCAATAGAAATGTAGGAAACCTTTGTTAACCTTCTGCTACCATAATTTTGTGTCATAGCAGGACACAAAGAAATCAAAATTAACACTTCTGCATTGCAAATACCCCCAAAACCAGAACACTTTTTAGCTACAGAAAAGTATTTTCTTTTGTATATCTTTTAAGTTTGCCTTTATTGTGGTTTGGAGTCCAAGTGGAAGAACCCCAACAACTTGCCTACCCACTCACTCACACCCCAGGATCCTCCCTTCATCAACATATATGCCATATTTTTACACTAAATAAATAAATACAAGTCTTTTCAACCACTAGTCTGAAATTCCACACACCTTTTACTTTACAAAAGCCTAAATCAATACCTGTGAAAGAAATGTATTGTTGATATTTTGCTGGTTTTGTAACTCTATTCTGGCAAAAAAACTTTTTTGAGTGGAAATGCCCTTACCAGTTTAAGTGATGTCCCAAAAGAACAAATGCATCCATCCCTACCGATTTGAATGAAAGTGATATATAGAGTTGGAAGTAAATTGAAGGTCATACTAAACTAGTATAAATTGCAAGCAATTATACTTAAGTAAATCAAATTAAACCAATTCACTCTGAGGCAAGTGAGCAATGACTAAGATCTTAGATTACAGATTGCAAATTTAGAGCAAAAGTTAACAGAAAGAGTCACCATTTTAATTTTGCACAGCATGTGTAACTTTCCAGTGAGTCACATGCTGCCAAATCGTGATTTGAGTCCAGCTCTTAAAGGTCGGTGTCTATCGTCACATCCCTGTAATCTGTGGAGCATCTTAAAGCATTTATCGTAGTTCAGAAAGATGCAGATATACGCTTCCCAAAAGTCTCAGGGTGTCTTCAGGAGTAAGCATTATAAAGTGTATTAGAAACACACAGAAATACTGTATTGTACTGGGTGTAGGTGGCAAGGTTATGGTAGTGGGAGGGCTGCAGGGGTGGCCTCTGTGGGAAGAGGCCAGAGACTGCCCCACGCTGGACACAGCTGGCTCCACAACAGACCATCTGCAGGACACAGCTGAGCCCATTGGTGAAGTTGGTGGTGTCTGTGGGAAAACAAGTTTTACAAAAGGCAGGAAACATCAGGCAGAAAGTGAAAGAGCAGGGCAGGGGGAAGAGAGAAACAGCAAAGAGAACACCAAGGGCAGAGAAGGAAAAGTAGACCAGGCTCCTCAAAGCACAAGATTGGTCTGTTCAACATGCAGGAAGTCAAGCAAGCGTGGTGGAAGGCAAGTGTGGGTGAACAAGGTACCTCTCACTGAGCTTTTTCCTGCTAAGGTCTGCTTACAGGTTCCTGTGCCGCATGGCAGAGTCTGAGGAAGGAAGTTCTGGATACGTAAGAAAACATATGGGAGACCTAAATTCTATCTTAACTTCCTTTAATGAGTAGTTATAGAGAAGATGAAGCCACTTCTGAGAAGTGCACAATGAGAGGGCACAATGCCACAGACATAGATTTCAACAAGAGAAATTCCAATAGAATCTAAGGAAAAAATTCACACTGAGGGTGATGAAAGGTCAGATCAGCTTACACAGAGAAGCTGAGGAATTTTTGTTCTTGGAGACACCTGAGTCTCGGCTGGATTTGACTCTGAACAACCTGATCTAACTTCAAAGCCAGCCCTGCTTTGAGCAGGCAGTTGGATGAGACAACCTCCAGAGATCCCTTCCAATCTAAATTATTCAGCAATACCATGACGTCTGTCAGATGCTCTGGCTCTAGGTGATCACTGAACAGCTTGCTTTCGTATCACCAATTCACAGGAGTGTAGGCAAGCTTTTACACCCTGAGAGGCAGGCACTGCCTGGTTCCCCATCAGCAATACCTGTCAGAGGTGGAGGAATGACCAAGCGGCAGAACAGCGTGCCTTTCACAGCAAAGAGAATCTTGTCTGAGGTAGAGGAACTACACAGATAATTTTCCTTTTGTTTGTGGCTAGGGGAATTAATTTGGGAGTGTTGTTAATCAAGAATTCTGTAGGTAAATAGCTAACTAAAAGTTTTTTTCTGCTGCTGTTTTTTTATTGAATCAAAAAGTAGACTAATATGCAGTATGAAAACAAATATATTTCTGGATCTTTTTTGTAATATAAAATAATTTTTAGTGACACAGGTATACTTACATTAAAAAAAATTTACTAATTTATTCTCAATTTATTGTATTAAGTGTTTAAAGCATGAATATAACAAATTTAGGAAATTATGTTATCTAAGTCCAATGACATAATTTAAAAGTAATTATTTTCCAGCCCAGATCATATATGGAGAGCACTGTCATACTGTATTTCAGAGGAAAACAGTATATACTACTAAAGCACAGCTCTGCAAATTTCACTCAGTTAAGAATTTGTAAGGTTTTGTGAGTTCAAGAACATTTATATTATTTTAATAACATTTTAATGAATTAATACTGAAAGCACATGTGCTGGTAAACATTCTTAGTTCTAATGAAAACCCAAGAACTCCTGAAATTATGAATATCATTATTCTTCTCTAAGGAAAAAGCCAGCACTCATTTTCTGACTCTTTTTTTTTTTTTTTCATAGAATGATAAGACCCCAGGGACATAGGACTGAAGAGTGCATTGCTCTATGAGTATCTAGAATGGATAATGCTAATAGTTCTACACTGACTTCTTCAAAGTATGACCACAGTCACAAATGTTGACCTACCCTTTTATTTTTATCACCTGTTCCCAGTCGCTAATAGCTAAAAAATAAATGGAAAAATAATCACTAAAAATGGCTTTCATATCAATCTTCAGCAGAGAATCACAAAGCACTATAAGCGCTAAGGGACCAGTGGAAATCATGTGATCCAACCCCTTCTCCGAGGAGGTCCAACTTGGGCAATAGGCTTGCAACACATACTAAACATTTAATGAGATGTGGGTAGGTATATTCTGATCAATAACCCTGTGTCAAATGGCACTGTATCAAAACACAGCATTCTAAGTGTATTTTCAGAATTAAGAGTATACGTTTGACTAACCTGAACAACAGTGTGCATTCATCTTGATTTTTTCATGAAGTGATCGCCTTTCAGTAAAGTGTGCAAAAGAAAGCATAAAAGAAATTTGCTACAGATTTAGCTTAGGAATTCACAACCTCATTTAAGAACAACTTTGTGCACTTTTTATTTGAAATTATGAAACAAAAGACTTATGCAGAAAGGATTGTGTGGTGCTCAGGTAAATTTGCTGAACCTAGTAGGCAGTGTAACTCTCTTTTCACTTCCTAGAAAACTGGCTGAGAAAGGAATTCTGTGGAGAAGAGTATAAGAGATCCCCCAGTCCTGCATATGTGACGTTAATGAATTATGTGCAGTTAAGTTCAGCTGATGCAAGTTCTGATCCAAGAATAAATGGGGGAGAAGGAAGGTAAAAAATGGAGAATGAGACTTGATATTTACATCCTATTCTATGTTAACAGTGCTTCAAACACTATTTCGTTCAAAAATAGAGGAAGATATTACAAACCTCCCACAGTGCTGACTATGTATATAGGTCTGAATTTAAATATATGTAGAATTTTTCAAGACCATCGAATTTTTCAGCTGCCATAACAATCTACTTTTTCTCCTGTGTAAAGAATTATTTCTACTCTACAAAAAAACCTCAAAATATAGTTTTTGGTTCACAAATAACTAGACTTATGCTAAGGTATGATTGTTGCTGCTTACATAATGACTGTTCTCTGAAGTGTATTCCTTGCAGCTTTGTGCATTTCTTATTCTCTCAGGTGCTTCAACCTTCTTCCATCTCTCAATATAGAAAACAAAGCATGTTATATAATGCATTAAAAAATCCTGTAACAGTTTGGCATATGCTGCTTTTACCATATGACTAATATTTTTGCACCAATATGTAGTGTGAAAATGTCTACCACTGAAAATGGAAAGGAAAAATATGTCGTTTCCTAATTTTTCAGTTGTAAAGGCACCATTTGATGAAATCAAAGGATTTTTGGACAGCCATTGATGTGAAGGGGAAATGAATTGAGGTTTTCAGTAGAATTCTGTAAAGTTTTGTTGCAAGGCAGAAATCTCCCACAGTTAAGGTCCGTGGCTGAGATCAGAGTAGAACAGAAGAATGTGTGAGAGGAGTGGGGTGGTGGTGTTTTGAATCCTGCCAGTTTGCTATCTGGTCTCGGGCAAATCACCTGGTTTCACTGTCTCATTGAATATACTTTGGAATAGCTTGCATACTGCTTGCATGTGCAGTACCTAATCCATCAGGTACCAAAGTTGAACTTGTTTGTGGTATTGTATCCTGTGTTAACTCTCACTATTCTGTCACCAGCCTTCTTTGACTGCAAAAATTATCCTAAAATAGTGCTCCTGATGGCTTCTGTTTCCTGTAGCTTGTCTTTGTCAGAGACAGTCCTTTCCATTGAGCCATTTTATGTTGCTCCTTAGAACTGATCTCTGCCCTAGTACAGTCTGGAAACAGAAGTCCAAAAGCAAACTAAGAAGATGAGCATTAGCAAGTACATCAACAGGCTCGGTTTTTCCCATATTTTGTATCCTCTTTAGACTTGTGCTGTAGGATCTGAATTGTCAGAAGTAAAAAAATTTTTTAACACCCACCAGCGCATCACTTATACAAAGGTCTGGATAGCCTTCAATAATTTATACACCTTTTGGTGGTGCTCAAGGTATTCTGCATTTTTGAAGTTGCCATTAGGCAATTAAATTGGAAGTGTGTACAAATACATGTCACTAAGCTTCATATCTAAGAGGCATAGTCACTGCAACCAAGATACACTAGAGGTGTCTTTGCACTACTTTTATTGCATTAAAAGAGACAAAGAGGAGCATAGGCCTGTGAAGCTCACAAGCTTGTGTAGAGAGGCTAATTTCTCCTTCTCAGCATTTTGTACACCCACACACAGGGAAGTCACAACCTGCTAAATTCTTTGGGGCAAGGGTCTGTCATTTTGATTTGTTTGAAATACAATAAATGCTTCCCTGGCAAAATTTCATTGTCTTTCACTGTATGTAATAAATCATATTACTCCATGTGAGCTTTTCAAAGCAACATTTTTAATTCAGATTTGCTATCAGTTTCCATGGAAAATGATAGAAGTAGTTATTAGTCTGTGAGCATCTGTTAATGCTGCCACACAGAAATATAAAATCCACATTAGCAATTTCCACTTTTTTTTTTTCTAACTTCAGAAACATCTGCTTGAGCTGTTTTTCTCCTTCCATCTCAACCGATCCGTTGAAGTAGAGAGAGGTGAGCAAGCAGCTTGAGACTTCAGTTTGAAATATATTAAATAGGATAAGCTCAAAGGGGAAACATCTGCTGAAGTGAAAATGTCTGTGTAGGGTTGGAAGGCAGGATTTAAAGAATGAGGAATAGGAGAAAGAAGCTTTCACATGTTTTTTAAAATATTATCTAAAATATTATCTTGAATATTAAGCAGCTTTCTTCACACAGGTACACAATGTTGTCTAGATTCCTTTTCCTGTATTTATGTCTGTATTACTTCTGACTTGAAAGCAAACATCATCTAAATCGAAAAGGATCCAGTTAACTTCAGATCTGTCATTCAATTATTGCTGTGGCACATGAAGGAGAAACTATGAGACAATCTCATAGAAGAAATCAAGCTGCCTACTCATCTAATCAAATCTGTTACACTTCAGAGAATCTGAACATCAAGCAGTCCCATAGCATCTTGCCAAGTCATCCACCTGAATCTAAAAAGGGGCCATGCAGAAGATGGGCATGCTCGTTGGTGTGAATTCCCACAGCCTGTCCACAGTAGCAAAGGTTCACTGAACATATGCAGAAGAAAAACCACCACTGTTTGTTCAGTTCTTGTCATATGAAACGAGAGGTTACTCTTCTGTATTCAGTGCATGATTGCAAGATTATGGATCCTTGTAATATGGGAGGTCTGGAAGAAATTCTATAGCAGATTCACCAACAAAGTGTTTTTTTACAGAAAGAGAAAAAAAGAAGAAAAATAAATCTCTACTCTAAACTCTTGAGGTTGACCCTAGCCAGATATTTTAATTTCAGAGGATTGATCTGTGAAAGATGCCATTTTTTTGTCATTGCCAGTTAAGGTGACAGCATTCCTGGTCAGAGGACAGAGAGTCACAGAGTCTGCTGAGAAACAATGTGACAAGAGAAAACTGTGGATGGAGAGCTAATTCTACTCTTCACAGGAGGTAAGCAAGAGTATTTACATCCAGATGAATGCATAGGTAGTGTCATAAATAAGAAAATAAAAAAACTTCAAGACAATAAAATCATCTACCTCATGTTTTAGTCAGGGCTTCACTCAAGTATCTTTATGTCTAGGGTCCCTGAGCATAGTAAAAAGCATCCATCTTTAGCAAAAGAGGGGTGGAAAATAGTCGGTGTCATCTCAATATCCTAAACTGCCTTTAGGTTACTTTCTTTTTTTCTTCCCCAGAGAAGGAAAGGAGAGAGAGGGTGTGTTTAAAAACTCCAGTGATGCTTTATGGCTCATTTAGAGATAAGATGATCCGGTCAGGGAGAATAAACCACAGCTGACATAGGTAATGTCAAATTCCATAAGCAGCAATACCTGTAGTCTGAGGATTTTGCTAGATATTATCAGAAGCCATTAGATTAGCTGAGATTGGCAAGAAGAGAACATATGTTGCCCACCTGTATTTCTTTTGAAGTGTTGTCTGTGGAGGATCATTAATTTTTAGAAATTCACATTCTTTACAAAAAATTAAGAAAACTGGAAGTCCATTTATAAAAAAGGCAAAATAAATATGCAGACTATCATGACACAATACACATTCAGAAAAAAAAAAGAAAAGATTGATTTACTGAGCATCTGATGACAGAATGAATTCCAGAGTTCAAAATCAGTGGACAATTCCAGTGATTTGTAATGTTTGTATTAGTAGCAGCCAGCTGGTGCTTGACTCTTGCAGCATAATTACCCAGACAAGGGGTAGTGAGTCTGCAGACAAGGGGAGCTGAACGGATGTGAGGAGCAAGGGACTTGGGGGGCACACTGCAGGAGAATATTTGGAAGGAGAGCAAGAAACTCTGGGAAGGCATTGCTGGAGCATGGTGAAGGAGAGGTAGGAAATTGCAGAGAAATCCTTACTTAGGAGCATTGGCCCAGCAAGGTCTGCAGGAAGAAGTTGAGGCAGGGCTGGGAATGATGCTGAGCTTATGGCTGTCTACTCACAGTCTTCCCAGTCTTCCCAGTCTCAACTCACTGTCCCACAGTCTGAGACATCCCACAGTCCTGAGTGTCAGGGACTCTCAGACTACAGGTAAATGAAGGACACAACAAGATTGTGAAACGTAGCCTGGAGAGAACGCAGGGTATCGCTATGGAGAACTGTGGGTGAACACAGCGGTAGCTTATAGGTTCATTGCAGAGATGTGAGATATTTACCTATGGCCAAGGGAAGGTACTCACTTAGACTCCACTTCTGATTTAGGTTCAGAGGGTTCGTGTTGAGAGGGGAGCTTGAACTGAAGAGAATTATTCCCACCTTGCCAGGACCAACTCTGCAATGCAACCCAGGAAGTCTGTTACAAGCATTCACGTGCCTTTGCAGCATGAGGAGAGGGTGATACCATGCCTTTGCCCTTTGCTAAATCAGCTTCCTTCCTGCTTTAAGCCTTTTCCAGGGACACAGTGCAGGCGGTTCCAGGGACCTGATGGGAGGGGAACCATATTCCTGTGAGTGGACTTAGGAGATTTGGGGTGAAACTAGCTAGAAATTTGTTCAGAGGCTATGACACTGGAAACGGTCTCTTTGCTGTGATCAATTCAGTAATGACCGAATCAGAACATTTAGATTAAAGGAACAGAACCTGCAGGCTGCTCAGTAACCCTGCCTCCTGCTACCAATGTGTAAATAAACCAAAAAATTAAGAGGGCAGCTATGTTGCAGGCCTAGACTTCTCCTAAACTACTCACAGGGAAATGAGCTAACATCTTTCTATGTCCTGTCACTTTTAAAGTGCCCTCCTTTTTAACAGTATTAAGCCATTATTATTTCAGTATGTACAATTTACCACCTTAAAATAAGCAGTATTCATTCCTCAGTGTATGTGTATGCCTTCTCTGTCACCAAAGGATGTGCTAATTTTGAGAAGGGCTTGTTGTTTTGATGGTTTAAATTCAGTAATATTTTCATTGCCTGCCCAAGTGTTTAGAGTTTCTAGCACTCATTTCAGTTAGATAATGCTACAGTGCCAGCAGCCATCTGCTTAATTTTACAAAATGTTTGGATTAAAATTTAAACCAAGCTTTTTAAGCTCTTCACAGAAATAGTTACCATTACACTTCTAAACTGAAGAAGCAAGCTTCATTTATCCCATTCTCCTAAACATATCATATGTTAAAAATATCTATATAGAAAGCAAAACAGAGGAGGTACATAAAGCTGGGCTCTTTATAGAATGCATTGTGCTAAAGAATGATTAGCCATAGAAAAAAGCAAATTAAACTGGTTTTCAAAATTTATTTCTCTGCATTAGTACAAGGAGTTTGATTTTGATTTTAAGAAGAACAGGTGTCTTTGAGAAAAATAGTGACACAGTTGCTTTGCATGGGACTTCTTATTTTGCCTTACCTTTTCAGCCCTTGTAAGTCTCAAGGGATTTGTTAGAGAAAAAGATTTGGATTTCCCTCCCTTCCTTCTAGATCATTTTGAACTCAATTCAGCCATGAAAGAAATACTAATCAGTCTTTTAGACTGGAGAGAAACTCCCAAGAGTATAGTATACAAGTCAACTCTCTTATGAATATGAATGTCATAACATCTGAGGAAAAAAGCTACATGAGGTAGGGAAGTTTTATTAATTTTTCTTCAAATGTGAAGATGAACAACAGATTATAACTGAAATATGGAGGTTGCATAAACCTTGGAAAAGTGATTTTATAATCTAATCCTGAGTTGTTGTTAGTGAGATACATTTATCTGTTGTTTGTGGCTGAAAGATGATTGTCCTAAAGCTTCCCCTTCCCCTCACAAGGGTTTTCTCTTCAAGGTAATGGAAGTTTTTTTCTTTGCCCTCACATGTGACAAGTTTAGTCATATGGACCAGAGGGGGGAAGGCAATAAGAAGCAAAACAGAATGCTCCCCAGAACATTGTGATATGTCATGTGGATAACTTTATCCTTCAGATAAGCAGGATTGTTTATTTTTCTAAAAGCAAAGACAATTAAATTATCCATAGTAACTGGATATCTTATGTCTGTGTCCTGTTCATTGTAAGCAGTAATTGTTTAATACAAAACCAACGTATGAGCGGTAGCTGCCCAGGGGCAGGGAACATGGGTCTCTGCTTCCCAGCTAGCACCAGCATCCTGCTCTGCTCATCACCCCTATGCCCTTCGGTAAATAGTGCATCTTCAG
>NW_010267461.1:46276-94317 GCF_000690775.1 Eurypyga helias
CTGCTCAGGTAGGCATACCTACTTGTTGATGGGGGCAGTCTCCCAGGAGGTGAAAAATACAATTTTAAACATCTGAATCGGAAAAGAAAGGTGAAACTCTGGGTTTTCATGTCCTAAATGAGGCCTGTTGGCCATGCCACTTAACTGGACAGCATTACAGCTGTCACCAGCCTCAGTCACCAGAGCTCATGCCTCTGAAATAGAAGAATTAAGTAGGAAAAAGAATTGATGGGGGCAGTCTCCCAGGAGGTGAAAAATACAATTTTAAACATCTGAATCGGAAAAGAAAGGTGAAACTCTGGGTTTTCATGTCCTAAATGAGGCCTGTTGGCCATGCCACTTAACTGGACAGCATTACAGCTGTCACCAGCCTCAGTCACCAGAGCTCATGCCTCTGAAATAGAAGAATTAAGTAGGAAAAAGAAGGGGAGGGTTTTAGTATATGAATCAGGCTGTGAACAGAGAGAATCTCTGAATTTGTGCTCTCAAAAGGGATGATCTTGGTTATCGTCCTGCTTAGGAACCCTTATTGGCTAACAGCAGGTCTGTCTTTACCCTGTATGCTAGCTATTTTGGACCCCATTCTGAGATACCTAACTACATGCCTTGGGAAGCTGTATTCCTTTTTCAGGAACGTAACTTTGCTGCTGCTTTGCTTTTAAACACATAAATCCTTTATTGTGTGCCGTCCTAGGTACCTGATAATAAAAAAGGAAGTACTGAGACAAAGAGAACGTGAAATATATATTATGAAATTTTCTAACACCTGAGAAATATTATTGAATTCCAAGTCAAATTATATTTCATCTAATTTGCATCCAGAAGACAGAAGCACTAATAATATACGTGTCAAATTAGTGATGGAAATAGCTATGCAATGAAATGATATAATGATGGTATATAAGTGAAGGTGACCTACTAATGAATAATGTGGGAAAGAAAGACTGACAAAGTGTTAATTGATATGTCAAACCAGTGATGTCAGTCAGTTGCATAGAGGAAGAGAAATTAGTCAGTGTAAATTACGTAGCAACCATCAAAACATACCAAAAGCAATTTCACATTCCTCAAAGAAGTTGACAGATAAGATATAAGAAAAAAAAAAAGGTAAATATACCATATATCTGATTTACTGCTTGTTCCAGGTAGCCAGTAATGGTTCACCCAACAATCCCTTTTACTGTCTAAGAAAAAACATTTGCAGCATCTATGTACCACAATAATCCTCAATTCCATCTGTGAAGTTTTCACAGCTTCTGTTTAGAGAAAACCAATAAAATCTACAATGTCTGATCCATATCTGCCAACACTGAATGGCTAGTGAGTAGCTGAAGTGAGATGAAAAATGTGTGTATGAATCTGAGTTCAGCAGAAGCTGGGGACTCCTGGTTGGTTGTAAGACAAAACAGAGAATTTTTGAATATTAACCACATTTTGTACTTTCTTATAATGTGTATTACAAAAAAATAGATGATTGTGTCCTAGGCTGAGTTTTTCATAGCTTGCATTTTAAAGGGACATTTGTTCCTTTATTGACAGAACTCTGAAAAACTCCCCAACCATTACCTTGGGACTAAACAGATCAGTGCCATGAAATTGCAGTGGGTCATTCTAGCCAGTGAAGGAGAAAAGAAACCTATTATGTGTCTTTAGTCACACTGTTTACTCTAGAAGCAAAATGAAATATGAAATATATATTTTTTTTAATTATATATTTTTTGGATCAGAACTGCCTGAGAAATTTTCATATTCTTTTGAAGTTTGAAACCATTGTGACATACTTGCACAGCTTCTCAATTTTGGGTAACATAAGGAGTTATATGTTATTTTGTCCACTAGAGGGTACTCAACATATTTCATGAAGCATCAGAGGCTAAGAAAATAATTAAAATCAGCTCAAATTATTTTTACCATATTTTCAAAAATACCAGTGCTTATGTTTTATGTAATGCTTTGTGAAAATGAAATTAATTTTCATTTTCTGGAACAAATAACTTCCCCCAGCTATACAAATTTCTATATATATTCTTCATGATGGACTTATCTCTACACAATTTTCACTTCTCGTTATGTTAGCATGGGAGAGAGGCCATGTTGGACTGAAATATGCTTGTGATGTGGGATTTCTATGCCTTCTGAATTGAATCCAAAAGTAAGATCATGTTTTGGAGATATCTCTGAATTTGGAGAGGTTTGTGTTTCAGTATCTAATTTGACATGATCCCAAAGAGGGATCATCGCAAAGCGTTACCCAAAAAGTAATTTGCATTTTATAGTAGTTCTATATGTAACAGCTTTGTTGCTGCATAGCTCTGTTTTAAGGTGTTTGTATTTGTTTTTTAAAAAGGGAACTGTAAAGGCCTTTAATGGGCCTTTTCTCAATTCAGGGTAATTACCAGTGCTGTTTTTCAGCACTATGAAGCTAAATCTTTCCTTCCTGCGAGACTTAAAAGTAGACAAGTTATGAAACAGAAATGTTTTCAAAACTGATTGTTCTTGCTAGTTTGAAGCATTCTGTTTTGAAATAAGATTAAAAAAAATTCAGGCAGGAACTGAAGTACACCTCCTTTAACATTTAGTTACTACTACAGTCAAGTAAGGAAAGGTATGAATTTATCAACACTTGAAATCTCTACCAAGTTGGGGCTTAAAAAGATGGATCGGTATTCTTGTTCAACCAGAAGGCAGCCAGCATGATACAGAAAATAGTGAAAGGGAGTGGAATTCTTCAGTGTATGTTATCACAAGGCCTATGATCAGAGCGGTACCTTGGGGCTGTGGTATACAGTATACGTGATGAATGGTAACGAGTACATGTCCTGCATTGACCTGGAGAAACTAGTTTGTGGGATCCAGAGATACATCACACATTCCATGCATTCTGTTTGGAAAAAAAAATCCAAACAAAACAAACCCCGAACAGGCCTATTTGGAAATAGTTAATTCTTCTTTCTTATATGCAGAAATTCACAAAAGCAAAGCTTTGCTCATAGTGTTTAGATGTTTATTTCTAATTTGTATATGTTAAAAACAGTTGAATTGGAGAATCTCCACCAAGTGGTCTTCTAGTTTCTGTCAGTTCTCTGGAAGAGATGTACTTCTAAATAGTATGTCCTGTCAAATTGTTTTTATTTATATTTGTCTCTGAGTTTTACTGTCCTTAACAGTGCCAGAGAGAACCTGACAGTTTGGAATAGAAGCAATAATGAATTTATAGGAGGTTTTCTTTTGCTTTTGCCTCCATTAGCTAAGGTTGCGGCATACTGCTTAAAAGGCAGATGCTGAGATAAATCACCCTACAAAAATAAAGAAATTTTAAGAAATCCCAACAGTTAAACTTCATGTGAAACTCCTTCAAAAACAAACTTACAGTAACTGCAGGTTTAGGTCAGATGAGGCTGGCAGAAAATTCCTGATGCTTTTAAGATACTCAAGTATTGAAGGTACTTCCTTGCCGAAGAAGTTAATGAAGGAATCACTGTGACTACTTTCAAAGTCCATTACTACCAAAGTAACAGTAAGTGAACAACTGCCTGGCCATACCTCTGTCTCTTTTAGTCTCAGAAAGTACTGACTATCATACATTCACAGAAAGAAAATGTACTCTGCTCATCTTAATCAAAAAGAAAATGACTTTGTCCCTAGTGAATGTCATTATATACTCTCAATGCTAAATAACTTATCTGAATTGACCTTCAGTAATTCAGTATACCTCAATGCAGCACATTAGCACACTGCATTCAGATTATCATCTGAAACACGCATATTAGAAAATAAGCTTGTCTTTTGCATTATCATTTAATAGCAATTAGTCTTACAACGAGGGTTTATTTTGAATGTATCAGTTGCATCAATGAACAGAGCCATGTATTCATTACAAGATGATCAGTGACAAAAGATCTGATCCATGGTGACTAGAAAGTAGGTTGTCTTTGACTTCTGTGAGAACTGGATTAAGCTCTACAGGTTTTATTGAATAGAGGAAAGCCTGGGAATCACAGAATTACTAAGGTTGGAAAAGACCTATTAGACCATCTAGTCCAACCATATCATTATAATTAATTCTTGAAATTCACTAGCTTCCTGGCAAATATTGCTGTGTTTTATGATTGTGATCCTATAGTCCTTATTCATGTCTTATATTCATGAAATCAAAGACTGAGTGAAACCCCAGATCATACGTTTCAACCAACCTATTATCACCACTTTTACACGGAAGCGCTTGTGAGACGCAATTTTAAAATGGGCTCAGTGTTGGCTTAATTATAATTTTCTAAAACCTTTGTAGTTAAAGATATAAAATGTTACTTTTATTGCTTTTTAACCTTTTGTTAGATCTTTAAAACAAGGCAGATGTTTCTAAAATAAATAAAAATGAGAAGAGCTATCAGGTGTTCCTGCAGTGACCGAGAATTGCACACAGATTTTTTGCACACAGACAATTTATGTTTGTTTTGTGCCAACATGCCTATGCACACATTTTGATGTTCTACTTTCTGAACATAATGAATACATCTGAGACCCAAATTATTCCCTGTAAATATTTTGCACTCTGTTCCTTCTGGCTACTTGTTAGTGTTTATATTCAAAGAGGATTGCATTCCACTGCAACCAAAAATATTGAGAGTTTGATCCTGAGTAGCACTCATCTAGGCATATTGCTAGGATTTGAGAAATGCAATATTCTAGTACCTATGTTAGTTGTATTTACTTATTTTCCAAGATCTGTTAGTCATACTTCAGAAGATAAATGTATTTCCACTATGTAAATGTGTGTGTATATATATATTCACACAGGAATAGCGGTCCAAAAATTTCTCTTAACTTGGTTCATAGTAAAAAGTAGTTTCTTTCCACCTTTCTAGGAGGAACATTACAACTACCAGATAACATTCTGTTCTCCTGTCCATTTATTGGTTTGCTAGCCAAGTCTCAGTGCTGCTGGTCTGATACTCACTTCCTGGAAAAAGCAAATTAACATTACATCTAAGCACTCTGCCCTTTCACAGATATGCCTGGGATTACTACTTTATGCTCTGCCAAACTCCACCCAAACTTTCTTTCCTTTCAGGAAGAGTCCTGAAGGGCGTATCCTGTGAGTTTTCCTGACACGTGACATGGAGCCAGCATAATATTGTTTTTTACAAATCCATCTGATTTCAACTTCAACACTTCTTTATTTTCACATTAACCTCTTCCTGTTAATGGAAGCATTAAATATTATGGCAGTGGGGGGACTGATAGTTCATTGGGACAGATTTTTTTTTCTTGGAAATTCTCTTCCTGTAGTATCGTACTTTAATGTACAAACACTAGAATGGCAAACTTTGTTCTACCTTAAGCCCTGAATCTCATGGATGGGTATAAATCTTAATATCATAGAATCGTCTAGGTTGGAAAAGACCTTTAATATCATCAAGTCTAACCATTAACACTGTCAAATCCACCACTAAGTCCTGTCCCTAATCATCTCCTCCACACATCTCTTAAATACCTCCTGACAACCCTTTCAGTGAAGAAGGTTTTCCTAATATCCAAACAAAACCTTCCTTAGAACAACTTGAGACCATTTACTCTTATCCTATTGCTTGTCTCTTGGGAGAAGAGACCAACACCCACCTCACTACAACCTCCTTTCAGGGAGCTGTAGAGTGCGATAAGGTCTCCCCTCAGCCTCGTCATCCCCAGGTCCCTCAGCTGCTCCTCACAGGAACTGTGCTCCAGACCCTTCAGCTGCATTGCCCTTCTCTGGACACGCTCCAGCACCTCAGTGTCTTTCTTGCTGTGAGGGGCACAGAACTGAACACAGGATTTGAGGTACTCAGCTTTGGCCAGTATTGGGTCCATTTTGGACCCAGCTGGAACTAGATCTGCCCAACATGAGGGGAACCCCTGCTTTCTTCTGACAGAGTCCAGCCCTGTGTCCTCCCCACTACCAAAACATTGCCACGTAAACACAATACATCAATTCATACCTTTTTTAACTAACTCATACTATATTCACCTCAAAATATGTATATGCCACTCACAAGTATATGCAACTTCAAAATTATGTATGTTACTGTAATTTTCCACAATGTTGGGTTTCTTCAGGCAGGTCATGACCCAGGTGTTATTTTAAGATTTTTAGGTTGTCATAATTGCTACAATTTGCGACATAAATAAATGGGCTATCCAGTAATTTTGCTCTATTGTACCTTAATTATTTTTTTCTCATCATTCTTTCCTATCCTTTCTTCTCCCAGTCCATTTCATCCCATGTTGTTCCATCCCATGCTTGCCCTAAAGGTCTCTGCTGCACAGACTTAGTTTCATCTCAGACACTTTCATGCCTCTTGAACTTTCTGCCTTTCGCTCCTGTACTTTGCTTTATCTGAGACTCACAAGCTCTTCCCATCATCTTCAATCATCTCCTGTGTTGTAATCCTGAGTTCCACCTGACCCTCCATTATATTTTTAGAAATAAATCAGTGCTTAGCCAAATAGATATAAGGTGATAGAATAAACATGGTGCTTCCTGGATGGCAAACTTTCCCTTTACTCCTCTTCTTGTGATTATAGCTTGTATATATTCCCTCTGGCTAAAGAAAGGGTGATTTTTTTCTATAAGGAAAAAGAGTACTTGACATATTTATGCCCCAGCTCTTATTACCTATGTAAAATAAATTTATTTGATGATATAAAAGAAGGGGGAGAAGTTCTAATCAAGTTGCAATGTTTTTCCTTTGTGGTGGCTGATGCCCATTGCTTCTGGGTTTTTATATTTTTGTAATTTCTGTGGTTTTTTGCTTTACTGTCTTGTTCATTAAGAATGTTTGAGCAGAGGAAAACAAATTCAGTAATATGTGATTTCCCAAATCTGCTATCTTTGTTTTAACAGAACATCCTTCCAAATGAAAAATATCCTGACTGGTATATGTCCATTATCCATGAGATGTCTGTTTCTTAACTGATCTCATACACAAAGTATGTGCAAATAATACTTGCATGGCTTAATATATTGTTGTTTAGAGTGGGGTTTTAGACTTAGCATTTCTCTTGATTCACGGTGAGGAAATAATTATTTATATTTCTGACTGCAAATAAATAAATAAGGGATCACTATTTTCATGGGACTTCTCTCATATGCTGCACATTAACTCAGAGGCTATGTAACAGGTCAGTGCCAGAACATGGAGATAATTCAGCAAATTAAGCTTTTAGCAGTGAAATGAATGTTCATTATTTACATTGCACGCATATAAGTGCAGAAAAACAACAAATTACCACCAATTATTAAAAGAAGATAAGTGGGCTGAATGTGAAAACAACCATAGCATAGTAGTTATGGTCAAATGCTTTGTAAGGGTTAATAAAAATAAGCCTTCTTTATTTTTTAAAATACAGTCTATGTCTGTAGACATGAATTTCACAAAAGGTGCTAAGTGCTTTAAGTGCATTAAAATATTCTAAAGGAGACAGTGAACTGTGAAAGGAAAGTTTTCTCTGAAAAGAAAGAAAAATAAGTGTATTCAATTTCACTGATATTTGTAATTCATTGGAAAGCATCATTAAAAACATCTGTTACTTAAATCTGCACCAGGTTTAACTGGATACTATTTTTAACCCTCTCCCACTCTGCATTTTTCTAATCATTGATTTCACTAGGTATTGATTTCTGTGTGTAGGAGCTCAGTCATATATGATATTACTATACATTACTACATTTTTAGAAATGTGTGGGGGTTTTATCATACACAGCTTGCAAAGCAAAATCTGTACTTGCACGAGAGGTTTTTGGTCAAACGGGTTAGCACAGTTGATCTCTCAGAAGTCTGAGTGCTCAACCCCTTACTAGGGGTCATATGAAATCTGAGTCAGAGCCTGAGCTCTGTAACAGAAAACCCACTTCTCTGACTGCTAATGGAAATGAGAAAATAATTATTTTCTCTTTTTGCTACCTGATGTGGCAGGAGATTAAACATGTCTTCTCCTCATTTCTTTTACAGTGGTAGGAGCAATGGCTTTTTCCTGGTGGCTTTTTCATAGGTCTGCTATAAGGAGATCAATGAGCTAGCATTCATGAACAGTCATCTGGGTCAAGGCAGGAGACCAAAGTCGTCAGTTCCTGATGAAGACAAAGAGAGGTGAGATAGTCCATAAAATGAGATGGAGGGCATATCTGACAGGTTTTGAGTGTAGTTTCTTACCTTCCTGGAGAAATAATATTACATGTCTTTATCTATGCTTTTCTAAGGTTGCATTACTAGCAGCTGCTTCTCTGAATTTTGATTTATCAATTTTTTTCTATCTTGTTCTACCTTCAAGAAAATCTGTGGTGTTTGTGACTGAATGTATTGTCCAGATTTTTATGTTCATGGCTATGTCTACACCCTGCAGGTTTCAGTCAGCTACATTTCGCAGGGGCGCTCTGCTTCTTAGCGTTTCACAGTGCAAGCTGTAACTCAACAGCTTTATTTTCCTCCTGGTTACATTCCCTCCCTTTGGTTCTACTTGCCCCACCTCTTTTCTTTTTGAAACTATACTCCCTCATCAGCAGTTCTACTGTTAGTGAGGTAGCTGGAAGGATGGCCTTAGATTTTTTTTTTTTTTTTTTACTGTCCTATTTTCCATTTGCCCCTCTGCAAAGGTTTTCTGATATACCACCAAAACTACTGTTGCATTTCAAGAGGAGGGCAACATCATCTGATGCAGCTGCTGCCTTCAAGTCTCTTCAGATTAAATCACATTAATTTACTGCAGGATCATTATAAAGCCATTCATGGATGCTTGTATACTCAGAAATCACATTTACCAGCTAACTGAATGGATGAATGAAAAGGAAATTACAACTTTCTTCTCTGAAATCATAGGCCTCTTCCACTTGAACAACAAGAGAATGTCTACTAGCTGAGGGCTATTAGAAGGCATACATTGGAGCTCCACATCATTTCTATGATGACTTCAAACTGTGTAAAAAACACTGATTTAAAATTTTATTAAAAATCTAATCCTTGGAAGAGAGTCCTATGGAAAATAACGAACAGCATCACATTACCACAAAGAAGAGGGGGTACAGTGAACACCAGCAACAAACGAGAAGTTAGAGAGGAAGCATTGAAGGAAGATTAAAAGAGCCAAATTTCAGTAAAAGAGGATTGAAGGATTGCATGATTGTTCTCTACGGTTATCTGAAGGGCTTCAGGAGTAGTAAAATTAAAAATAAAAACAACACCATCAAAATGTAATTCAAAAGTTGTGAACATTTTTCTAGCAGTAGAAGATCCATTATAATGTCTCAGATGTGATATATACTCTGAAAAAAAGGTTCAGGAAGCATCCATTTTCTACTCATAATTATCTTTTATTCAGTAACTTTGAAGGAACATTGAAATATTTTCACAATGGTTATGTAGAACTTTGAAAACAAGACTGGATAAAGCACCAAAAATGGATAACATACTGTCGGTATGCTATGTTATATAATTTAAGAAATCTATTCCACTATTGATTTCCACTGGGCTATGATTTCTTAAGAAATTTGAGGTGTTTTGTAGTTTTGAAGTCTTACATTACTATAGTGGGAAGGCAGCTGAAACCTGCAATTAAAGAGTATCACTGACTTTTTGGCTGTGTTTGGACTCAAATAATGAACTGATGATGATAAAAGCATGGGAATTCTTGGATAAACTCTGTGAAATGCAACAGACATATTTCATCCTACTTTCCTTTCTGGTCACTCAAAACCGGAAGTAATTACGAGAAGTCCCATTGTTTCAGTGTGGTAACTCTCCAGGCCAGGGAGAGGGAATACTCTTGAAGGAACAGTACAGATCTGAGTTGCCTGCAGATGTCCTCAGGAACCAACTACCTGGTAGAAATCTATTAAATCATTGATCTAATATTCTAAATAAATATAGAAGATGGTTACTACAGCAGGTTTTTTGTTTGGTTGGTTCTTTTTTTTTAAGAAATACTTTTTTTCATTATTTGTACCTGACAATATACAAAGTACATGTACTTAAGTAGTGTTACTGTCTAATATCATAGAATCATAGAATAACAGCTAGTCCTACCTGCCTGCAATGACAAGGGGAATCTTCAACTAGATCAGGTTGTACAGAGCCCCATCCAACCTGACCTTGAATGTTTCCAGGGATGGAGCATCCACCTCTGTATAAAACCTGTTCCAGTGTTTCACCACCCTCATCATAAAAAATTTCTTCCTTATATCTAGTCTAAATCTACCCCCTTTCAGTTTAAAAGCATTGCCCCTTGTCCTATCACAACAGGGTCTACTAAAAGGTTTGTCCCCTTCTTTCGTATAAGCCCCCTTTATGTACTGGAAGGCTGTGGTAAGGTCTCCCTGGAGCCTTCTCTTCTCCAGGCTGAACAACCCCAACTCTCCCAGCCTGTCCCCATAGCAGAGGTGCTCCAAGGTGCTCCCTTGTCCACTGATACAGTCACTCTATCAGAACTTGTAGTGCTCTGGCTGACTGAAGGAGTGGCACCCAGGGATTTATTTTACAGCCATATCACAAAAATAACCATCTCTTTCCAAGGTATATAATATAATTAGTTTCCAGGATGTAACGGGTAGAACAAAATATGCATTGTTCTGGGATGAGGAGGTAGTTTTAAAAGAAGCAGAGGTAGGTATAAATGCAGAAGTCATAGGTCAGCATTTGTCTACAAATACAAGAGGGGAGTGAACTGCTGAGTCACAGCAGTGATAGGGATTGAAAAAGAACCCAGTGGCAGCTTGAGAAACTGGTGCTGACTTTTTCTATGCCAAGAGGGTAGAACGGGAAAGTCATGGAAGGGCTAATAGAGAAAGTGAATAGTTCACTGAATTTGAAGTAGCTGACAGAGTAAAACTGGGGATAAAAAAAAACATATGCACACACCCCAATTCAGAAGGGAAGAAGAATAATTAAAGTTTGGAATATAGCATTGCAGCACCAGTTGTGGAACAGCAAGGAGACATCTCTTAAGTTAGACATAAAACCCACCAGGCATAGGTAATTGATTTCATAGAAATATTGTTAAGGAAGCTACTGAAGAAGTAAATTTCTTTTTATATGTATGAGTAGCTTTATTATAAATCCTTTAGGAT
Source organism: Eurypyga helias (assembly GCF_000690775.1). NCBI lineage: Eukaryota > Metazoa > Chordata > Aves > Eurypygiformes > Eurypygidae > Eurypyga > Eurypyga helias. The sequence goes on from NW_010267461.1 coordinate 57,372, forward strand.
TCTCGAGATTCATTAGGAGAGAAGATCTGTAGATCTTTTTAAAGACCATCTGTTTTGGTTCTGGGATCATCACCTTGTCAGGTTCTGAGGAACAGAGTGTTCAGTAGAAAATAACAAATACAGTATTAAAATTCGTAGGATGTGTTTTTCTGATTAATAATGCAGATGCCTTACTTTCCTCATTTTAAAATCTGTCTCAAGAAACAATTGAAGTCTTTCATTTCATATTGAAGATTTTTGTTTCTTTGAAGAATGCTGTCTTGAATCCAGGAATAGTTTTTCTGCAGATCTAAGCTCTGGTTATTCTTTTTTTTTTTCCTCCAAATCAGGGATACCCCTCTCCCATTTGATTTATTATTTGTCTCTTTAGAAATATGACTTGAACACCTTACAAAACAATATTTACAGATTTGTCATCACTCTGTGATTTACACAATGTAGGTTATGTATGTGATATGTGCAAAATACATTGACTTTTTTTGTGTGGTGGGGTTTTTTTTTCCAAACTACAGAAACATAAAAGACCTTGATGTTATTGCAAAACACTACTGAAGCAATTATATTTTGTTGCTATTCATATTTATTAAGGCGGACTAAACATAAAACTTTGGGACTTCTCAAGTCAAAATATACTTTAAATGTATCACTTCAATATTGGAATCATACAAAGAAGTCTTGGAGTGGCAGTAGGGGTTCTCAGCTCATGGTTTTCATATGGCCATAACACATTTCTCATTAATATTAATTGGATTTATAAGCCTGCATCAAAGGAAGCACATAAGCTTAAAAGTAACATTCAGTCATGCTCCTATCTCACTCCTCCTTTGGCATTTTATGCATTTTCCTAGGTTTTTTCCCAAACTCTGTTTTGAACTGAACATGTTTACAGTGGAGCATAGTGATGCATGGTTTAATTACTTTATCAAGGTCAGCCTAAGTAGTACACTTACATAGAGACACCTGTTTTTCCTAACTGTCTTCTGCACGCCCTGTTATGATACACCTGCAGGCATTTTTCTGAATTACATTACGAAATAAGAAGATTTCTGTGCCTTTGCCCCAAAATCACTGTCACTCTAGTTTGATCAGAAGCAAAGGAAAAGAGATAGGTGGCTTCCTCTGCATCTCGTAGCCCACCATCCCATCCCCTTCACTCTCCTTCTTGCAATACTGGAGGCTGGGGTTTTGGTAATTAGTTCTAAAGCAATAACGCAGTTCTAAGACATGTCTTCAAACAAATGATATACACCAGCAATGCATCTGGTTGGGAGTATAGTCAAGGTTCCATTTTAGACATCTCTGTCTATAATTAGATGAGCACATTATGAGTCTTCAGTAGCCAGGATCACATCTATATTTATATTGATATTTATTTATACTCCTTAGACAAAGAGAAACCCATTGTTATCTTGATCCCAGGAGGAGAATGAACATAGCATTGTTGAGTTTCTATAAAATGGGCCTGAAATATACCCTGAACCTTTCTTCTGAAGAGCTCCTTACACCTTCATAAATTTAAAATCACTGGGCAGGTTTTTCCTCTCAAAGGATTCTGGCTGTTTAGATTCTCTGTGCGTGACCTCTCACCGTTCTGTTGAAATGAGGAAAACCTTTCCCCTCCACAGTGAGTCGAAAACATCCCAGTTCCACCAGTGGTTTATCTGGGGCGTCTAAGGTTTTGTAAGTCTTTTAAGCACTGTGATACCTTTCTGATTTATTTTTCTAAAATACAAACTGATCTTCCAATGTATTTCTTGTAAAATACCGTTTTGAACTACAGGCATTTGGCAGAACAATAAGAAGAGGGTGTAGATACTGCATTGTATTTCTGGTAGAATGCAGCACAAATTCAGCAGATAAGTAGACATGTTCATAATTGTTGCTGCGCCACACAGTAATCTCTTCCTATATTGGTGATTAGAAAAAGGATCAGACCTTTTTCCTTTCAGCTGTAGACCTAGTTTTGATTAATTTATGCTTTCAGCATATTTGGAGTGTAGTCAGTCATGGACTAAATACAAAGCCACCATTTATTTGATTCAGCCCACATTCTTTATGTACCATAACCAAATGACATTACCAAAATACATGTCATACTTCTTTCTGGCAATCCTGCAAATTGCTAAGCTTAGCTTCTCTTATTCTGATAACAATTAATTCTTGGCTCTTTGATGGCTTTGGGTCTGAGCCCTCATTATAGGAGATCCTTGTTTAGAAGCTGAGTTGGTAGGACCATAGATAAAATTCCCAGCTAGGGTTTGGATTTCAGTGCAAAGTTTGACAAACTTCATTGTCACTGGAACTGATAATTCTCAAGTCTTTTTGTATTAAATGCTCAATTGACATGAATATTTCTATGGATTTTCTTTTTTTTTCTTTTTTTTTCCTCCTTCCACGAGACTTGCAATCTTTATTTATCATCGTAGTCCCAAGAATCTTTAGAAAATCCAGATAAAGAAGTTGCATGCTAACCTGGCTGTCTGATTAAAAAATATTCCTTTCTACCTTTCACTCCTATCCCTCCCTTAGAACTTTATATAACTTTGGATTTTTTTTTTCCCCCCGCTTACACTTGAAAAAGAATCTGTGCAGAACAGTTTTCACAATTGTGACCAGAAGGTGGGGATGAGGTAGGATAAGGCCCTTTATACAAAGGCGAAGCACAATGTTAATATGAAGATGGCACAGATGTGCACCTCAAGATCAAAAAGAAAAAAATATGATGGGAAGGGGAGAGTTGTTGGTTTTATGTCCATGAAGAATTCTTCCCAAGGTGCACTGGTGCATCTGTTGTAGATTTGCCTGTATTTATACTGACAGCTTTAGCGATATTTATGCAGGTGAGCATCTGTAGATAAAAGATCCTAGCAGTCATCTGTGAGGTGAAACAAGGTGGTGAGATGCCTCTATCATAGATACATATTTAACATAATAAGAAATAATGTAGAAAATGAAAGGAGATTTTCAGATATTAGGCAGCAGGCGCTACCCTCCCCTGTGAGGACTTTGATAACATTTAGTTCCAAAATGCCCCAATTTTTGCAGTAGTCTACAAAACAACTATTGGCAAGATTCTGTCCATCTGTGCAAATACATTGATGGCAAAATGGGTTTTTCTTTTTAAGCTTATTATTAATTTTATTGGTGAAATGCTAAAAAAAAATCTTATTTATGAAGTATCATCCCAACATTAGATTCAGCCAGATATGATGTTGTTTTTATTTTTATCTGATGTAAGATCAATAATAACGTATCACTCTTGATATGATCATCTGGCTTGTCTTGTGAGGAGGGAGAGGGGATCTTTTATATCACAGAGCAACAGAAGTTCATTTAGCTTCTTTTCTGTTTTCTAAGGATGACAAAACCTTATATAAAATTTCATCACATACTTCTGCAGCCAACAGCACCTTCACTGATGAAAACTGACCTTCATTTCTCTCACAGAACACCATCATAAATCCATTTCACTGTTAGTTATGGTTGGTAGAATTACAAATTATTGCCTTAGCTACAGTCTGATTTCAGGCAACACTGTGGTCAGCCTAGGTGCCATCACTGGGCATCCCTGTCTCACAGGTGGTTGTCACAGTAAATCCAGAATGATTAAATAGTTTATTTAAGTTTACAGCCCATTTTATGCGTGCTGGCCTATCATGTAATAATAAGGTAATAAAATGTAGTACAAGTTGAGCTTTAGATCTGTGTTCATATCATGATATTATTTAATAACATCAAATATGAACACAAGTAAACACTGTAAGAATGTGACCTACAGGTCTAGTTCAGCAAAATCTCTCCATGAGTCTGTGCTTTGCTCCCATCACTGATGTACTTTCTGCAGCACACATATTGATTGGAGTGGGTGGGAAGGGGGCTGATGGCATCAGAACATGGCATTCATCACGAGACTGTTGCTGATGTCACTAACATCAGGTATGCTTTGGCATATTTCCGTCAGTGTAACTAAATCTATTCCCATTTTACATCAATGCTAACCAGGTCACAGTTGGTTTCCCCACTCCTGCACTACTTCTAATATTCACCACATGACAAATGTGGTTGCTGTGTATTAAAATTGCATTAACTCTTACCATTAATTCTATGAGATCTATCTTAGTCACTGTCTAGGGACTCCAGAATTATCCTTATGGTGAAAGAGCTCAGCAAGACTTGCTGAGCTAAAGAATGTTTAATTTTTCCCAACCTGAGAGCCATTTACAAGTTAAAGGAACTTTTTTTTTTTAGAGATTAAAAAGGAAAATATTTGTTCAAGATATCTAAGGTTTTATTTTTTTCCCCCAAAGGTTTCTGCATCTGTTTTCCTGGGATTCAGACCAGAGTGAACAAGTTTCTTCACACTGACAGACTAGTCATTTCACTTTTTGGGCTAGAGAAATAAAATAAGCCTACAGCAAACTCTAGTACATCAACAAGCCAAATAGATATTCGTATCTCATGTGCATTGGAATCTCAAGCCCTGAAACTCTCTTCCATTTCACCACCAATCATCAGTGACATCTTTGAGATTCAGACGGAGGCTGAACAAGCCTTTGAACACACCAGAGACCTCTGAAGCGGTCTCAGTAGAAATTCATGTGAAGTGAAAATTATCACCTCCAAAGTAAGGATGGAACAGAGACACACTGGATGTTCAACAGAGAGCAAGCTGTCTATTACTCCTTACAGTGTTATGAGTGTTGAGGAGATAGCATGAGAATTTCAGTGACTAGAATTGTTGCTTAGGTGCTTTGGAGGATGTAGAGTATTCATAGAGAAAATTCAAGTAACTCTGCAATTTAGAATACATAGTGACTGTGGACATTCTCTACCCTATCATTATTAAATCTGCTGCCTCATCCATCTCTGGAAATAACTAAGCTTTGGATGAAGAAAAACCTTTAAGGAATTAATTTTAAATAACTTTTGACCAAAACAGCATATCTTCTAATCTGATGTCATTGGAGGGCTGCATCTCATGCTATGCATTTTGCATATACATTTGAGAACAGTGATGAATTTTGATCCTGAAGGCACTCTTCGAGTGATCCTCTATATCTTGAAAAAAAACTAGGCTAAGAATCTAATGCATTAAAGTTAATTCCTTAATAATGACTGGCCATATCAGGTATGCCCAGATTTTGATGAATCTGAATCGATGTCTATCTTTCAGTCTGTCTGATTTTCATCCATTTCTGTGGTTTCCTGGATCAGAGGTAAACTGATATATTAGTTCAACTTTTCCACTCTGTACACTTTAGGCATACTTGTAGAAAAGTGTCCTAGAATATAATCAAGGATGACAAAGTCTCTTTGGATTTTTTAAATAATCATTTAAATTTTAAGAGCCTTTTAATATCTTGAGTAGAATTTTATAGCACAATTTCAAAACTAATGGCATAGTTATTACCCTCTATTAAATTCTCTAGATTTTTAGAATGATTTCTGAGAAGTCTTTTAAATCCATGAGCTTTCCTTTTCTTTTTCTTCTTTTTGTGTGTTCCTGGTTTCAGTAATGAGAGAAATAATTCTAGTAGGAGAATTATTTAGCCTGTAACTTTGAAAATCTAAATTCTGCTCCCTGCATCACAATTTTCTGTCAGTATGACTTGGGCAAGTCTACTTTTTTGAAAATTTCATTATGTCAGTATTATTCCATTTCATAGGCCTATCGCCAGTATATACTCATTGTGCACATTCATTCAGACACCTTGGTACAGGGATGGTATGATTATTTAAGACTGAAAATGCTTTTCTGTGTCCAAAGTACAATAACTAACTGTACCCATGAAAGCATTTCTTATAGGACTGCTTGCACTTACCCAGATATTGCAGGATGACTTTGGCAAGCCAGCACGCACCTTTTTCTCATTAATTCTTCTCATAGGCTTCCAAAGTACTGTCTGTAGTATTTGCACTGCTTTGGCCTGTAGGACCTACAGAATCAGACTAAAATCCTACTGAAGGAGGCACTGAACACAGCTAATGGAAAAGAATATCCTGAGATTGATTGGTCCTTATCCTGTGATTCTCTCGTACGTTTTGTAGAACCTGTATAAATGTTCAGTTAGAGTCTTTACAATACTATGATATGGTTACAAAGAAAAATTGAATGAACATGTTTTAAACATTTAAAATCAGATTTTTCAGCTGCAAGAATCTTGCATTTCACTGAGTCCTTGGTCAAAAGGTCTAAAGACCCTAGTGGCATTAACATAAAAATCAAGATTTCATTTGTTGACAACCCATCCCTGTGTGAATGATCTGTTCTTTTTAAAACCCCCTTAATTGTGCTGAAGATGAAACACCTGACAAATCGCTGCCAGGAAATGCTGTTTGTTATTCACTGTTGTTGCTTTTTCCTTTAATTAGTTTTTATAATGGCTAATGTATATAATTCTCAGACTTCTCATGAGAGATTTTTATGCATTCTTAGGGACATAATTGAAATATCACTATCTTGTTTTTAAAATGCTTGGTGAGCACTTTTAAAGCCAGTCATACTTACAATAAAATTTATATTGGTCATGTAGAAAGAAAACAGGCATCAAACTTATGAACTAAACTTCTATTCAACAGCTGTTCAGTAGTCAAAAATACGTTCTCCTAACTATGGAACCTGCTAAGTATATTCATTTTCCCCAGTTCCATACTATGTCAAACCCAGGAATGTCTGAGCCTCTTTACTGGATATATATTACCCACATACATTACCATAACCTGTAGCTGGAGAATAAGAACACAGGTTCAAGTTCTTAATCTTATCCAGTCAGAGCAAGGCCATAAGCCTCAACCTCTCTAGGTAAGAGGTCTGCTTGTCAGGCTGCTGTCTTATTTCTTCTGATCAGAAATTTGTGCTAGATCCAGTAAAGCTTTCCAAAATCCTGAAAAACAACTTAATAAGTCAGCATTTTGCAGCACTTGGTTTTTATAATTTCCAGGACTGCTTATGACATCTCAGTATCTTTAGTGAAGCTGAATGCTCACAGCTTCTGTTAGTTCATAAAATGTTTTTATCTGTGAAAGGTAGAAATTGCAGTGGATGTTTCTGAGAGTTGTGCCATGGCCTTCCCTTCTGGGAGGGTAGAAGATATTTCCTTTGTGGTGGAAGTTCTGGGACTATTTGACAGAGAGGAGGTGAATTGGAAAGCTACCTTCCCAATATTTCCCCTGCCATGGGCAGGGACACCTTCCACTAGACCAGGTTGCTCAAAGCCTCATCCAGCCTGGCCTTGAAGACATCCCGGGATGGGGCATCCACAGCTTCTCTGGGCAACCTGTTCCAGTGCCTCACCACCCTCTCTGTGAAGAACTTCTTCCTGATATCTAGCCATCCATCTGTAGCAGAAGGGCTAGAAGGACACAGAGTTGTATGAAGATAGGCTTCTTCAACTTCCATTTCCATATTTCTCTTTAGGACCCAGGTAGAATTTGGCCCTGGTAGGGCGTTACAGTGTGTCAAAAACCCCTTGAATTCAGAAACACATACTGAAAATACCATTCTATACAAGTAAGATACTTTTTAAAATACTCATAAGCAATATCTTACAAATTTAATAAAAATATTTAGTAACAGATGATTAAAGAAAAATATTATTTTTTCACACCTGTACTCTGTATAGCATATTGAAATAGAAGCTGTGCAAAACCTCTCCTTTTTTGCTGTCCCATCTCACCCCAATAAAAATTCCTCTGTTCCTTAGGAGTTTTGGAAGTTCTCCCTAGGTTGTGGGGTTTTTTTGTGTTTGGTGTTTGTTTTTTTTTAAAATTTTACACACACCAGCAGATCTTTGATTAAATAAGCAATGATTTAATGCAAGCAGAAAGAATAAGACTGTTTAAAAACAATAAATCAACCCCTGAAAATGCAAGCATGTTTTATGGATTAATATCTGGGATATGTTAATTGATGTACTCTCTTGTGGATTTCAAGAACATGCAGATTATTCTATCTAAAATGAAAGCATGTGTCATTATCTCCAAGAGTTCCCAGAAGCCCAGTAATGGTGCTAAATGACAGCACAGTGTGAATGTGAAGCAGCTGTGAATAGCTGTTTAATACTATCACTCTAGGCGAACAACATAGCAAGAACTAGCTCGACTCAGAAAATGTCCATTGCATTTTCTGTTTATTTTTCTGAGTCATTAAAAATAATAATAATAACAGTAATAAAAACCCCCAAGCGCCTCACCTCTCTACTTGGATCCTGGCATTGCATGGCCTTTGTCATGTGCAGTTTTCATGTTGCAGAAATAATTCATATTGCTCTTTTACATCTTGCTGACAGAAGCATGTATGCGTGCTACATTATTAAACCAGTTGTCTCACCTGACTGGACTTTAAGACAGAATTCACTTGTAGCCAAGTGGAAAATATTTCACCTCAAAGGGTGAAAGACCTGTCCACTTGGCTGTGTGTAAAATATGTGCTGGAATACGTGCAGCTTCTGAGACTGCCTAGCTGTCTTTGTGCTGCTGTGTTATGCCTGTACTGTCTACCAAAGTACTGGAAGCCTTCCTAAGGTCAAACAAGTGTCACAGATAGCAGGAAAGAGTAAGCTGAGCTTTGACAGATGCTTTTTTTCTGAACTGGTTCTTAAAGACATTTTCTCTGTCTTCCTAAAAACTGTCTTCTGTTGACTGCTTTATGCTCCTTGCATGCTGTTGGTGGTTGTGCTCAAGGCAGCATGGTGACAGGAGTGGGATGGAGTTTCCAGGAAACTGAGGAAGGGCCAAGGGGATTGCATAGCGCTAAGAATCATCCGTAGGATGACTGGAACTGTAGGAGGAGTGGGTGGCTGGGTGAGGGTGTATCACACTGCTTAAGGTATAAGGAATACTTACCCTCTATTTCCAGAGAGTTAAATATTGCTTTAAGTACCAGTCAGAAAACATTAGAAATGTTCCAGAGAGAGGTTGATTAATGTTTTTGGAGATGTATAAGTGATGAATACAGAAACAGCTTTATTCCCTTGACCACCATATTTTACATCTATTTGCTTGGGAAGGGTCATTGTTTTTCTGCCTACCGAGTTCCAGCTCGAGTTTACTCAGAGGTTTGCATCAATCTTTACAAACGGACTTCTGTGTCCTCTTCATTTCATGTGATGTAGAAAAATGAACTGAAGAACAAAATCTTTTTTTTTTTTCATATTAAGTGCACTAACAGGAAATGTGGAGACAGACTGTGCATATTGATTAGAAAATGTTCCTCCAAGACATCTTGTGGCAAGATAACATGGAGGAATAAATGAAGATCTAAGCGTGTCTTTTCCCTTGTTTTAATAGAAAGCTTGGGTTATATTAATCTATTAGCATTGACTCACAGGTGAGCATATGTAAGGAAAGAAACATACACCTTTCTATGCTGTTTTGTGGTTGTTGTCCCACTATGCTGCATGTGTTGTTTAGGAGCTGGCATGGTCCTACTATGACCAGAAATGCAGAGGAAAGAAAGATCAAATCTCAACTGGTCGTTTCCAGCTTGGCTTTACTTCATCCTGCAACTTGTGTGGAGGATATGTAAGACTCCTACTGTCTCACCATTGTCGTGATAGGATGAGGTTACACATCTTCTAATGATAAACTTGTTAAAAGGAAGGCAAATATTCTGCACCAAGGTCTGTGTGTGTGTGTCAAGATTTATACTGTTTCTGGAACTTAGAATCCCTATTGGAAAGCAAGTCCTTAGGCATATACAGAAATAGGGAAGCTCTTCCCCATCCTGCTTTGAATGAAGATATGCTGAAGTTCTAGCTGGTACTAGAGAAGATGCATGTTTGGGTCAGTGTGGAACTCAGTTGATTTTGGTTGTGATGCAAAGTGTGTTAGTAAAAAATGTGGGGTTTATATGTCTCTCTTCAACTTTCATGTTGTCACAGTAAATTCTGAATAGGTGTGTGAAATCACTGCATATGTCTACCTTTTTTAGCAATGCCTAAGGCTTCCCCCAGTAGCCAGTTTCAGGCCATTCAGACAGTGACTTAGAAGAAAGGCTTAGCCCTGGCCAGAAGACACCTTCCAAATAATTCCCAGCTATTCTCCGAGGTATAAAGTACCAAGTACCACTGTACACCCTCAGCAGGCTATGATACCACCATGCCACTGGTAGCAAGGGAGGAGAACAGAGTCCACTGGCAAGCCACTCTGGAAACTATTCTTTAAACAGGAATTGGCATTACCTTTCACGAGTGAAGTCCTGATCTGCCCATGGAGTCTCTAGTATTTCTTGGGTTTGGGGTAAGATTTCCTGGACTTGCTGATATGCTATTTAGAATTAGTTTTTTTGCTTTCCTTTATTAGAATATTAGTTATGAGATGGAATGTAACATGTCTCCAAGACTGGAGATATGTTTAGAGGCTCCTATTCTTTGCTGTTATCCCTCTCTTTTGATTATTCTGCCTATATTCATGGGATGTAAAAGCAAATGTTAGTTTAATGGATCTATTGGGCATTTAGCATGTAAACCTAGAAAGAGAAGCCAAAGAGCTCTACTAATTTGGGCAGAAGAGAATTTCTGTACTGTTATCTAAGAGTTTGATTCCCTAAACTTTTCTGTGCAGGAGTGCTGGACATAAAGCTGACGGAAGACTGGTCTTCTTGGAACTACCCTCCAAGACAATGCAGTGTGAAATACTTGAAGTCACAGTGACTGTTTTGGCCCTGGAAAATAGTCTTTGTCAAGCATATCCTGGGTCCAAACCATCTGCAAGATCTATGTTGATTCTCACAAAAACTGGAAAATACACGCTGGCAGTAAAAGGAGTTTCTGCAGTGAGAGAAACTGGTGGGGGGAAGAGGGAGGGGGGTAGGGAAAGGAAAGAAATGGCAGTGATTCACTTAAAGATAGGAGAAAATGCCTGGGGAAGCGACTGAAGTTCACCACACTTCCTCGCCTTTCATGAATCCTGTCTGTGTCCATCTTGTTCCTTTCTTTTTCTGGTTCTTAATTCCTCTTTTTCTTTCCACTCCCCTTCTTCCATTTCACAACATCTCTTCTAGGTTTCCTTCAGCTATCTGTAATTTCTTGCATTCCCAAATGTATCTGTGGGAATCCTGTATGCTCTGCTCCAGGTGTTGGCAGCTAAGAATTTACTCAAATTTTGCTCACTGAAGCACCAGCTCCACACAACTATCAAAATTTGAGTAACTCCCTCCTAGTCTTATGGAGAGTGGTCATGCTGTGTAGACCACCAGGATGCTGGCTGTACTCTTTGTCAGGGAGGAGGGAGAGTGGGCTGCTTCAGAAGGGAAGACCAGCCAGGGACAACACCGTCACCAATCAAGGTGCAGTTCCACATCTCTAAACAGAGCAGGATTGATGACATCATCAAGTTTTAAACAGCAATTCAAGGACCACCTGATAAAAACAAGATGATAAGTCAGTCCAGTCATTAAAGAAGTTAAGCAGCAGTAGGAGGTACATCTGGGCACATACCTACCTATATGTATCTTCAGACAAGGGGTGGTACACAGGCCTCAGCCTAAATGGAGATCCTGAGCCAACAGGCAGAGGTTGTGTGGGTGGGAGTCTCAGGTGATGCTGGTCAAGGTGATTAAAGCTTGTTGATGCATACACTTTTGGTGTTGAAGGAGAGGTTAAGCCATCCAAAAGTGGTATGACACTTCAGCAGGTAGAGTACAGATCAGCATTTTCATTCCTTCTGGTCTTTTCTTCAGTCTTAAGAACTTAGTTTCAAGCTAATCTTTGTCTTTTTAGACAGTGGGTACCAATGCATACCCATCTGCTGATTCAGATCTTTGCATATTGTAGTTAGCTAAATAATAAGAAAAATACTCTGAAGTAATATGCTGATGAAAAATCAGAAGCCTTCATTTTCCTAAACATTTATTTAAATTAATTTAGGCTTTCTAGAGCCATTGTCATACTTTCTCAGTCCTCCAAGCAGCCAGATGCCAGATCAGTCTGCACTGTGAATCAGAACAATTTCACAGCATGTGGTCATTTGGAGGAAATAAACTCCCCATTGACAACCCTAAAGGCTTCTCTCTTGAGTTAAATAATGTTAAATCTGACCTTGCTTAGCACTCTGCAAAATAAAAGGCTACAAAGAATTAATGTGTTAAAAACGGGGCTCAGAAGCTAGTAGTCAATAGTTTCTCCTTTACCTGAAGGCTGTTTACAAGTTAAGTTCCCCAAGGTCTGTTCCAGGACATAGCTTATTTAATATCTTCATAAATGACCTGGAAACAGAATGCAGCCCCACCAAGTTTGCAGATGACAGGAAACCAGAGGGTGCAGTTCCTGTGCTGGAGGGCAGGCTGTCTTTGAGGAAGTCACTGAGAAGACAGAGCCAGCATCTTTATGGAGGTGCACAGAAGGGGAACAAGAGACAATTGTCACACATTGAATCAGGGGAGGTTCAAGCTGGGTATAAGGAAAAATCCCAATAAAAATAATTAAGTATTGGAACAAGTGGCTAGACAAGACAAAACCCCAAGCCTGGTCTGAATTCAGTGTTTATCTTGCTTTGAACAGGGCATCCCAGGATCCTTTCCAGCCTGAATGATCCTGGGATTCCAATGGCATTTTCCCTGAAGGATGTTGATTATAGCTCTCTACAGGGAAATCAGCAGCATTGTTAGCTATTTAGCTCACACAGTTTTTCACAGAAGTTATTGCTCAGGATGATGCAGAACAAGACCTTCAACCTGTGAAACTGAAACTTGAAAATCACTGATTGTGATTTCCTAACGGATTCTGGATGCAGTATTCTGTGGTGTTAGAAACGACCTGTAGGGAACTGAGGATGCAGTCAGCTGTAGTCCTGCACTGAACTTACAGATTTGGTAAGTTGCTTTAATTGGTTTTGTCTTTTTCAAAACTGTATTACAGTTGGGATTAATTGTGATGAATAGGGTGTTTATGTGAGGTAATTTACAAATGCTGACAACAGTATGTCTTTAAATTACAGGTTTTGTTAAGTGTGGGCAGGTGTTTTGGCCTCTGACAAAGACACATAGTATCTTTGAGAACCTTGTCAATCAGTGACTCTTTCTGAATATTTGCAGAGCTGGCTTAATGATAGAAACCTAAATAATTCACGTGCAAATGATGACACTCTACTGTCATTTGGGTAAGCAGTTACTTACAAAAAATGGTAGAGCAGCTATGTGTTCCCTGCTGTTTACCTGTAATTAGGGTTGAACAAGAAGCAGAACCTTGTTGTTTCCAAGAATAGTGATTTGTTAATATTCATTGCTATTTTGTGTTCCCCAGATAAGAACAATGGAAAGCTCTTTCTGTCCTTACTAGCCTAAATCATTTGAAAATAATTTTGTTTCTATAATAACCAGCATATTTATGTGTGTCGCAGATCCTGTTAGAGGCTACTTAGCATATGGAAGAATAACTTAGAATAATTAAGAGGAACACTGATGTGAATCTAAGAGGAAAATGATAGCGAGAGACTGCAGTGTTTATTTAATTTAGGTTATCTATCCACTTAGGAGAGAATTTGACTGTGATGTGTCTAGGGGGTGAACTTTTAATAGCTAGGATATTTAACTAATGGAACAATTTACAAGAGTATGAAGCAGATTGTCTGTTATTCCAAGACCCACAAAATAAAAAGATATTCTAAAATGAATTCTGTGGCATAACCAGATCCAAGGAGAGAATGGCTGAGGTTCTGATCAGGTAAACAATATATATCCTTCTATCCTTTGCACTGTGGATCAAAAATACTTATGAAGAATACAGTGTTCAACAAAAATAAATTGTAAAATGGGGTATTTCCCATGGCTACCTCTAAAGGGACAACAAAAACACAGGGAGTTAACATAAATAAAAGAATATTACTGGAGCTTCATAACCCTTTCCAGGTAACAGATGCTACTTTAGCCAGAGAAATACCATGTGCTCTTCAAAAATGAAGACAGTCTGAACCGTCACAAGATTTTTATAAGCTTAGGCCAAGAATAATTTACATTGTGTTACTTGGCTGACTAATGTGTACTATGTGAAGCTATGGTCTGAGCCTGCTTCTGTTGCATCAATATTCTAATTGCAAAAATGGTTGTCTTGCATTTGATGGGTGTTCCACTTAAATTTACATCTTTAGTACTGGGCCTGTGTTGTACAAGATGCTGCTGAAAAGTGTTGGTTCAAATTAGGATGTGACTTATCCCTCTTTAGCACTTGTTTTCAGCATGACAGCTGATGGAAATGGTCTGCAGAGGCTTATGTCGGAAACAGAGATCTGCCAACGGTGAGCTCTATGGCAAAATGTACTGAGCACAGAGTTGTTTTGAACCACCACTTTCTTGTTTATGAGCACATCCTGCACCATTTTGACAGGGAAAACATGAAGAGAAATAGGAGAATAGGAGGTCAGGGTATATGTGATTATATACACCTTGGAGCTCAATTTTATTGCACTTCTGATGTCTCTTGGATTCTACCGAAGTAGGATCTCATGGTTTGCTGAGAGCAGCCCAAGCATATGTCTAGTCTGATAGCTCTGACTGTTTTCCCATGTGTTTTTTACAGGTTTGGCTTAGATTTTGAATTAAAAATTCTACTTTCTGATCTCTCATACCACTGAGAAAGAGACCTTTATAAAATGCAAAGTCTCTTCTGAGCTGTATGTCTGGATTGAGTGATTCTGTTGTCATTCTAGTCTGCTTTTGCTTTTTTCTCCAGTGGAATTGGAAGAGGGAATCTTGTGGTTTGGATGGAGCCTTAGTCCATTAGTTTATATCTGTTTGACTCAACCGAAGAAACAGTTTAGATCTTGCTAATACAGAGATACTTAACAGACTCATGTAGAAAAGTACTTTGAACATATATTTTCAAATAAACAGTTTTAAAAAGTTATATGACAAACAAAGAGGTTGTCTGTTCTCATATAGCTGTAGGAAAATATGTATAGGAAGCAAATAAATTAAATATAGACATGTATCAAGAGAGTACTTGATATTGTGATATGGGAACTACATGTACCATGAATGTTTGTTATCAGTTTTTTAGGTATGCTCTTTTTTTTGCCTTGTGTTGCATGCTTACAGGGTCTAATATTGGTTTCTGATATAAAGCTATACAGTTGGTGACATTCCACTAAATTTCAGCACCATTTCAAAGGTCCAAACACTACTGGTTTTGCCTGTTTATTACACGTGTAAGCTGGTAGTATTAGGTCAGTATGAATATAAGAAAAGTGAGTGTAGCATGTGGATGAGTGTACATCCATACAGATGCTGAAGACTATAAAAAGGATAGTATGAGATTTTTTTTTTTCCCTGTACATTCTTTATCCTCTTTACTAAAGAGATCAAAAATTCAAAGCACAGTTAACAAAAAAACTTGGATCATCTCTGCAAGATGAGACAGTTAATACTGGAGAGGGTACAAATCCCATCAAACATTTATGTGAATAATAAATAAAAGGTAATGGCCCATTATCACAAATACACTTTGAGAACAAAGAATGGTTTATTAGGTTTACCTTGTTCTGTCATTATAACTTTCTTTAGTGAGAGCCATTCAAGCATGTAACCATTGGTGGCTTTATAAAAGATAATAAAGTTTATTAGTATAATAATGGGCATACAGGGTCTAATAATTGGTTTCTGATATAAAGCTATAGAGTTGGTGACATTCCACTAAATTTCAGCACCATTTCAAAGGTCCAAACACTACTGGTTTTGCCTGTTTATTACACGTGTAAACTGGTAGTATTAGGTCAGTATGAATATAAGAAAAGTGAGTGTAGCATGTGGATGAGTGTACATCCATACAGATGCTGAAGACTATAAAAAGGATAGTATGAGATTTTTTTTTTTCCCTGTACATTCTTTATCCTCTTTACTAAAGAGATCAAAAATTCAAAGCACAGTTAACAAAAAAACTTGGATCATCTCTGCAAGATGAGACAGTTAATACTGGAGAGGGTACAAATCCCATCAAACATTTATGTGAATAATAAATAAAAGGTAATGGCCCATTATCACAAATACACTTTGAGAACAAAGAATGGTTTATTAGGTTTACCTTGTTCTGTCATTATAACTTTCTTTAGTGAGAGCCATTCAAGCATGTAACCATTGGTGGCTTTATAAAAGATAATAAAGTTTATTAGTATAATAATGGGCAATGAATAATACTTTAGAAATAGCAAATAGGCTGTAAAAAATGGGATGAGGTCAAAACTGTGCTATCAAAAGCTATTGTGGCTTCTTTAAAGGAAAAGGGGACTCTGTGGTCCAGTCTTTTTACCTAACACAGTTCTTAGTGTGTGAAAAAAGTAAAAACCTAGATGAATTAAACCCAGTAAAAAAGTAAAGAAAATGACATGTGGATCATTACCCTGTAGGGGTTTGCTGGTGACTGTTTCTCTGATGTTTTTTTCTCATGTCCCTGAAAGTATTCTAGAACTTTCTATGTTTGATGCATGGCAGAGAAAGGACATTTTTGACACACTGAAAATTTGTGAGCAGCTTTGTTATACTTGTGTGCTTTCCTTTTGAGTGTTTCATACACTTTCACGTAATTCCTTGCTCATTATGAAGCAAGTCCACTGTACTTGGTGAACAGCATACTGTAAGACTGGATTCTTTAATTTCATTTTCTTCCGTGGTGAGGTGACTTTGAAGTTAGTGTTACCTCCATCCAGGGGAGAATTCATGCTTTTGGAAGAGCTGTCAGGTCTCACAAGGACTGGATTAGCTCTCAATTTTTTTTCTCCCAGCATGTGGTAACACCTCCGTAGAATAAGAAAGTGATCTACACTGGCCAGGGTTAGCAAATGAGTATAACGGGTGCATCACATTTATCCATCAGTTGTAGCTTGAACAGACTAAGATATGCTTTATTTTTATCAGTTATGAAAGAGTTTTTTGTTTGGCTCAGGTAACACTTTGGGAAATATCTGTGAAATATACTGTGAATGTCATATACTTTTGTGAAAATAGTATTGGCTTCCATAGCAACATCCAAGCCAGATGAGTTACCAAGTGGCGTCCAATGGCCATAGATATGATTGGAGTGGTAATTCAGAAGAAAGAGAAGGCAAAGAGAGCAGTTTCTAATGCTAATAGCAAGTTCAAATCCTGTTCATTTGAACTGGCTTTCAAAAATAACACCAACTTCCAAGATTTTAAAAATCTTGGAATCTTCTCCTAGTTGAAGGAGAGATATGTAGGAAACAGGAAATCTCAACATTGAAGGGGGGCAGGTTGTAGAAAACAACTTCACTTCTCTGTAAGACTCACCTTGCTGTCCTGTCTTCAATAGTTTTTCTTGCCCTGTATTATGGTATCATACAACTTGCCAGATTTCACATATGGACTAACTGTACTTAGTACACTTCCTCTCCTCCCCATCATTTCTTCTGAAATGTCATACCTTGGGTGCTTATGGCAAAAGACTCAGTAATGGATTTCTCCCACCAATAGGTTTTGCCGTTAGGGTATGAGCTGTCACTTTTCCTGTTGCAAACTTGGTTCTGTTTTAGAGTAGTCAGTTTATAAACACTCCATCCCTTACATAAAATAGGAACAGTGCTACTTGAAACAGTGGTAATAGATGAATAACAAAATCATTATATGGTTTAAACCATAAAATAGGTAGTATACACTTTGGAAAACAGGGTAGAACATCATAATACCTCCCAACTTGTCTCCAAACTCCACTGTGAAATAGGAAGATGGCATAGCAGGGGTTCCCCTGGCTAGCTGCCAATAGAAAGTTCAACAATCCCTCTTGTCTCAGTTCTTCACACAGTATTTAGCTATATAACAGCTTTATGCCAGATGTGTATGTGTCCTTAGAGTAGGAGCCTCTTTCATCCTGTTACCATTGTTCCATTCAGCATGTTGACAATTTGAGACCTGTTTTCTATTTTTTATTACATAAGTAGCAGGAGCAAAGTGAGAATTATGTGACATCTAGGCTGTGTTTCATCATTTTAGGATGAAAATATTTTAATGTTTTCCAGAACAGTTTAGCTAGCATAATGGTATGGAGACCTGATGGTTCCTGTTGCATGAGATACTATATAAAATACCATTAGCAGTGTAGGCAACTTCAGGACAATGGTAGAAGAGCTCAATGGCAGAAAATTTCTTTTTGACCCTTTTTTTTTTTTCTGCTAAACTTCTCAACACTGAAGTCTGTACTTCAGTTCCCAGCTTGTATCAGCAGTATCACATCTGCCCTCTCACTGGCCTGTTGTATAAATACATTAGATATCGTGAGGCACTCAGATACTCTTGTATGATAAATAGGTGGCTGTCTGGGTTTGTTTGTTTGGTTGGTTTTTTCGGTTTTGGTTTGGTCTGGGATTTTTTGTTGTTTTTGGCAAAACTAGAGGCCGAGATCTTTTTAGCTTCCTGAAGTAACATTCTGCACTGCCTTGAGCTAAAATAACCAGCAGTAGAGCAAGATAGCAGGAGAGACTGATATTTCTCTCTGAAGCACCTGAAAGTTGTGGTGGAATGGAGAGTTGACCTCAGTAAGGACATAAATGTCTTAGAAATAATACAGTGTGTCCTCATACTCTGAACTTTATTCAAACAGGGGAAAAGTCAACAAAACAAAAAAGTTTGTTGATGTATTAAAGCCAAACTAAAAGTCCTGCATTTTAATCTCATTTTGATGAGTATTTCTATTAAAAAAGCTGTGCTGGGTTTTCTGCTGGTGATGTACAAACTTTCATAAAAAATGTATGGAAATGTATGATGAAAACACAACTAGATTTCAACCTGTTTCATTAGCAACCCAGCTCTTGGGAACATTTGACCTAGATCTGCCTAATAGACAAACTTCATAATGATTCAAGACGAATTTTCATAATGGATGATGCTCACTTTTGCACTGAGGCCTGAGCACCACCTATATCCTTCTTAAATTCTGACTTTCCAGACTTAAACAGTATTTGATTCAACTATTGGCCTCAAATTGAGTCCTTTACATGGAACTGAATTTGCCTCATACAAAGAAAGTTGGTGGGGTTTTCTGGTTTTGGGTGTGTGTGGGGTGTGTGTGGGGTTATTTTGTTGTTGTTGTTTTGTTTGGCCTTTTTATTTCCTGTTTGATAAAGAGACAGTAAACTTTCCATAGTGTACATAGAATTTCTAATAGATAGGGACAGGGAATGAGAAACACTTGAACAGATGTTTAGAGATTCATGTGAACAAAGCTTTTTCAGTCAAACCATGTTCCAAACTGCAGACAAAAAATACTGTTGTGTGGATTTGAATGACTAAAGAATGCATGGAAATGAATGGCAAGGCTGTTTACCACCACTAGAGAGATGCTTGTGCTGGGTGGAAATTCACTCCCAGGTATAAAGTCAGGTAGGTAGAAGCACTCTCAGTACCCACAGTACCACTTTGGGAAGTAGGTTCAGATGGTAAACACTTTTGGAACAGCTCATTTAAAATTCTTCTTCTGCCTTTCTTGATTGTGGGAGCAGCACATTGTCTACATGCAGGCTGACTGACTGGCAGTCAGGGAAACGTTTGCTAATAAAAATAAATGATAATGAAAAATGTATGGGTAAGTGGCACAAAACATCAACCTGGGGGAGAGTCTTTGTTGTGTGTACTGGCACCAGAGTGCTGAGTATTTACTGCAGTATCTGAAAGTGAGGAGTAATTTCTGTACTGGCATCTTAGAAATGTTTTTAATGAATGCCCATGAAAAAAAGTGAGTCCAGAGTTAGTGTTTATTTGTCTTTGTGGCTCAAAGACTAGATTCTGATTTGATGCCAGTTTCATGGCAGTAGAAGTAAATGTTTTCCTAAAAGGAATGAGTTCCAAATCAAGACATTTTGAGGGAGGGCTGGAAGAGGGCTGGGCGTTATGATACGTACAATGCGTCTCATTCTGTAGATTCTTGGTTTTGGGAAGTAGGGCCTACTGAGGGCTATTACTGTGGCAATTTCATGAACCACAATATTCATGCTTTATTTTAGAAGCTATCACAGGGAACAAACAAGCAAACAAAAACCTGTATCCCAAGTATTTGTGAGTGCAGACAGGGAAAGGAATGAAGATTTAAGAAGGAAAGATGCTGGATCCTAAATGAGATTTGGAAATAGCTGGAGAGTTAGTGAGATGGAAAGATATGAAGGTTAGCTTAGCATGTAATGTATATGATAGAACTCTGATCCCAAAAGGGGCATCAGAGAGTTCTAACAGGCCAAACAACAGAGAAGACTAAGCTTCCATAAGTGAAATCTTACAGAAGGAGAAAACTAAGAAGGAAGATGAATAAACTAAAGGAAAAAAAAAAATCTGTTTCAGTAAAACATTGTAGAATATTTTTTCTTATGTGTAGGCACAACTAGTCAGTGGGTTTGCACTGAAACCAAAAAAAAAAAAAAAGAAAGGCCAGCCAGCCAAGCCATTTATGGTATGGGAATGTGCTTGCTCACTGTCAAACAGAATACCTGTTCTTACATTATAAACCCTAAAGCACATGCTAGGTGCTACTTTCTCTGAAGCTCCAGGTCTTCCTTAAGAAAAGACATGGAAAGATTTTTTTTTTTCTTTATTTAGAATTGTAGAATAATTGACTAATTCAGGCTGAAAAGGATCCCTGACACTCATCTAGCTCTGTTGGAAGCAGATTGATCTAGGTCAAACTTCTCAAATCTTGTCCATCCATTTAATGATTATCTCCAAGGATGGAGATTATGCATCCTCTGTGGGCAACCTGGTCCAGTATTTGACCACACTTCTGGTGGAAAAGTTGTTCCTTACATGTAAATATAATTTCCTGGTTTCCAGCCTGTTCCCTTTGTGCCTTTTTCTATAACTGGGTAAGTGGAGAAGATCCCTTCTGTATCCTCCTATTCAGTATTTGTTGGCAGTTAAGAGCTCCCTTTAGCCTTCTCAAGGCTGAACAAACCCTGTTCTCTCAGCCTCTCCTCATACTTATTATAGGTCTTAGCCCAGGTTCATGGCGTGTGGAGAGATAAGGTGTGACAAGGACTGAGCGCACTACAGCCCAAGCTTCCAGATCTGTCCTGAGTTCAACTTTTCCAAAGTGCAGCAGAAGTGGTTTTCAGCCAAAGCTCAAAAGCAGTAAACAGGAACATGAACAGAAGTATATTCCTCAGCCCTTTCCTACTATGACATTTCCTTGGCACTGTTTAATTTAATAATATAGACATGTCTGAGGTCTGTTCCCAGAAACACAACTTAAACGTATGTACTGTTGTACTGCCAGAATGTTCCCTGGTAAGCTTTTGGCACAGATTAACATCTATGCTCTCAAATATTTGCCATGAACTAAGAAGTTAGCCTAGGTCAGGCACCATTATCATTACCATTATCAATAACTGGTTAAGATATCATTACTCAGCTCAGAATGGTGTTTAGTAGCAGGAACATGGGCTGTTCTGTGCCAGGTGGCCTCAGTGCTAGTGAATGGTCCCACATGCAATTAATTTGTTTCCAGGGATAACGCTGCTACAACAGCTCAAGGTAGCTTCTGTTCAGTGTCAGAAACCTCTGCTGAAACTGCACTGAAAGAGAGTAGTGAACTGAAGCTTGCGGGGGGTAAGAGTGAAAGCGAATGGGTAAGACCAGAAAGTATGCTTTGAAGAGACATATAAATATTTCTTTAGGCTTCTTTTAATGTCCATTTTTTTCCACTAGAAAATTCTTTTTAAACTGGGCAGGGGGCAAGTAAAGGAGTGATAGAAACAGTTGAAAACATAGAAGTTTTCATTATCCAAGGGATTTATATCTTTCAGCTATCATTTCTTTCCTTGCTACTGCATTGTTAGCTGTTAGGATATATTTGTTTTGTATTTCAACACAGCTTCATAGAAAATCATGCAGATGTCAGGCAGAGTAATGTTGATTCTCAAAATGCTCAAAAGAAAAACAATCTGTGCCCAATTTGCTTGATTTTCTGCCTACATTCAGGTTACACTTAGATATTGAGACTATGTGTAATGGAGTGTTCCACAACCCAGGCACTGCTTATGGAACCACCTTACATTTCATTTGTAAAGAATTCTGGAAAACACTGAGAAACAAGAAAATACCAACCACATATCAGATCTGATTTGGTATTCATTATGATCTGATCACATATGATCTGACCTGATGGCTGACTCTGAGCAGGAGGTTGGAGTGGAGACCTTCTGATGTCCCTTCCACCTAAATGATTCTGTGATTATGATAATTATTACTTGCACCAAAGCTCACATGAGCAGCATAACAAAGGTAGATGGCATATCACTCAGGGGCTGATTTTATGAACTGTCTTCAAGTGCTAAGTGCTCTTAACTCCTACTAATTTTGACAGGAGCTGAGGTATATCTGCAAGTTGTGGGATAAACATCAAAAAGTTCAACTCAGTAGACATTTAAATCACAAAGTACACTTCCTCTAATTTCAGAGTGGGTCTACAATAGCATTAAGTGTAATGAAGAATCATCAAACTCTCAGCAAAGAGTAGCCTAAAAGGAGTTCCAGCTGTGGTAAATGGAGAATGTTGTTCAGATTGATTATGGAAAATAAATTACTGATGAGATGGACATTTAATTCTCCATGAACCACCAAGCTGGGGAGTCAGTGAGTTCATGGAGATGATATAGCCATATAAAATGTCATATCATGGGTAGGGGTCACCTCATTACCATGAGCAAACCTAAGCTTTTCTGTACTTACTAGATTTTGAGACAGAGGCTGAGGTAACTGAGAACCTTTTTTTTTTTTTTTTTTTTTTGCTACTTCCAGCATTGTTGACAGAAGAGATAATATAACCTACCCAGAAGGAATTCACCTTCCAGTCTCCAGAGACATTTTGACTCAGAACCATTCAGAACCTGAACCACAGGAAACCTATGCAAAATAGCCTGCTTAGTATACATGACAAAAATAGTAGTTTTAAATAGTAATATACATTGATTTCAGGAATAAAAAACCCCACAGAGTTCAGTGGCTGGAGGAATGTCATACAAAGTTGTTCTCACAGAGGCTGTAGGTTGGGAGCACTCCATGCAGTGCTGTCATTGTATGCTCTCCTTCTTCAGGTTGATTATTCTTGTCACTCTTCCTTCTTTCCACAGTTGTGCTCCTACCACTATTTGTGCAGCTGTAGAGTGAACTGGATCAGAGAACTCATCAGATTAAAACCATTTTCTTTTTGCTGAGTTATTTTTAACCTGACCAATTATCTGATTCACTTCTCAACTGCACAAATAGATACTGGTACAAGTGAGTGGGCAGTGCTGAGATAAGGCATGAGCAAGTGGTCGCAGGGGGAAAAAAGAGAAGCCATTGAAGCTGAGGCACTGGTATAGAAAAAACCTGGTTGAGCAACAGCCTGAAAACATGGTTCCAGAGCAGTTTAAACCACACTGAGGCTGGGCTTGCATGACCCTAGCTTTTTCTTAACAGAAAAGAAGTGTGACCTCACTTGTAGCATGAGTTTATTCTGACAGCTCATGGTGTAGTCATGCAAGGGAGGAGGAGGAATGCTCTAGACCAGATGTTTTCAGGACAAATTCCTATGGAACCACACCTTTTGTCATCAAAGTGACTCTTACTTGTCACCAGGAAAAGTGACTACCAGCTGGTGAAGTACTGGAGATATCACCTTTCCTACCCCAAGAGTTGACACAGTCCTTATTTAATAGGGGGAAATTCAAAATTATCTCCTGTTTAAGTCTGAGGTAAGTGTAACCTTTGATTAGATAGATTCAGACCAGTAAGAAATATTCTGACTTCTGAACCAACTGCTCATATCCTGAGCACATTGGTCCAGTTTTTTCTTGGGAGAAATGGGAATGCATAAAAACCATGCGTGCAGTTTTAAAAGCTGGTATCATGTATGTTAGAAAAGAATGAAGTATCTACCAATAACTAGTACAGCAGAGATGGCAAATCTGATTAAGCAGGTCAATAAACCAAGGTACGCATCCCAGAAAAACTTCTGGCACTTAGATGCAGCTGGGGATTAAGTAGCCTAGGAAACTTTCAAGTCCCATTTCCTTCCAGGAAATGAGGCAGAGCTGTCTCATTTGTTGTCACTGAACAGGAAGTTCAGACTGAATTTGAGGCTACAATTCATTTTTCCATTAAGAAATTGTAGAGGTTTGAGGGGGTGGTATCAAAACCCCACAAGTTCTAATTCTGCAGCAGGCAGCAAAACAGCTTAGCTGAGGGAAAAGCAGACAGTTTCGGTAAGATTTGACACACACAGATGCATTACTTCAGTTCGATTTCAGCAAATTGGCATTCTCCAAAGGAAAACCATTGATTCAGAACATTGCCAGCTACCACTAATTAATGGAACACTGTCTTCAAAGCTAATATTTGCACCTGTAAAGGGAGGTTGACAAACCTGAAAAGGTTCTCAAAAGAGCTATACAATTTAGTCAAGGTCTGAAATATTCTGCTTATCACAGGAGATTAAAACTCACTCTGTTTGACTTGGGAACAAGGAGTTCAAGAGAGATGTCCTGCTATAAAAGTACCTGCATAAGGAAGAAAATGTCTGATAGCAGATGCTTTTTGTAAATTTAGCAGACAGAGCAAATTGTTGGACACTGAAGTGAGATAAATTCAAACTACAAACATGATGTGATTTTTTTTTTTTTTTTTTTTTTTTTTTTTTTTACAGGGTGAGCAATAAATCACTGGGCAGCTTATTTTGAGTTAGAGAGGCTTCTCCTTGGATCCTACAAAGACTAGCTGTGTTCCTGATAGATGTTCCCACACATCCACTAAATAGAAAATAATTAGAAATACCTCTAAGTGAAGGAAGAGCTCCCCCTTACCCCATTCCCTGCCCTCAAATCCAGCACCTGTGCTAGAACACACATGACATGCCATGACATGACTTTTTTGCTCACATCACAGCTGACAGCTCTGGGTTGGGAACTGAGCAGAGCTGCTGCTCCTTCGATGCCATGGGATGGGGCTTGCTCCTCCGCCGCGCTGGGCTGGCTGTGGTAGCATGCTGTGTATTATATGCTGTACCAAACAGGAACGCTTTCCAAGTTCATTCACATTCCAGGATAAAAGTCAAAGGAAGAGTGTGCAACTTCTTATCCCAAATGGTATCGTTGTATGCTGCTGTTGAGCCTTAGAGGCTGGTAGGATGGGAGAGTATGAAGACACGGGAGAAAAAGGGAATAGAATCAGTCCTGACTTCTTGCATCACAAATAATAGTTTGGTGTACACAAAATTACTATGTGTTGGGGATAGCCTTATCTGTCAACTTCAGTAAGTGTTGCTGATTTACTGTAGATGAGGAACTGTCCCTTCTTTTGGTGTGTATTTGCTTCTGTGGTGTGCAATCTCACTAGAAAAAAAATCAAGAAAAGCAGCATGCATGAAAATTACATTTACAACCGTGTAACAGGTTAGGTGAAAAGACTGAATGGCTGAGACATGAGAGATCAATGGAAGGAGACTAGTCTTGTTTAAAACTCTGTTAATGTTTTGGGAACTTGCAGCCTCTTAATGAAACATCTAGGGAATAAATTAAAAGTGATAGGAGAAAGTGCACAAAGTGGTAGTCCTCTTTCTAGATTAAGATTCATGCGGGACACTGCTGACTGAAACTTCCAGGGACATATGTGAATATATTTAGTCAGTAAAAGAAAATTGAAAAAAATTAAGAAACATTCATCCTCAACTAACTTGAAAAGGGAATGGGCTGCAAATTAGATCTGACTTTTCAAATAGATGAAGATGAACAGCAAACAATTGAACTCTGTTAGTCTGCTAGCTAGGTAGAAATCTGCTGGCTTGATAGTGTTTTGTGCTTTCAGATTGTCAGATTTTATGTATCATTCTAATAATTTTACTTTTTTGTTTCCTCCACTCTTCATTCTAATTTTGACAAAGGTAGGATATTTCTCAGAGGCTTTTGAATTTCAGGCAGATTTTTTGCTGGTCATTATCTCTTTCATTTTGTTCTTACTATATTTTCAAGCAGATATATCAAAATTTGTAATGTTATATATGCTATTCTGTTTGCTGAAGGCAATCATTTTCATGATGAATTTGTATGTGTGGGATGAAAATATGCACATCAGCTTCATCAAGTATTCCATTAAAGTTGGACCACAGAGCTCAGTGACACACAGCAATATGTGCGGTGGTGAATTTGTGTTGGGTTGAACAAATATTTGGATTTAGATGCATATTGGCAAACAATCAATTAATTTTATAAACTGAAAGCCTCTCTGCACCAAAGGAATAGGAATGGGTCTTTCCTCTCACGATACTGGGGGGAAAATTTATACAGTGAACCTGCTAAAGTGGAAATAATTTTGCAACTAGCCCAAAGAATGTGAAAGGTGGCTAGGGGAAAACAATGCTGTTTTGTAGCAGCTCACTAGATTTCAAACTTTGATTTTATTCCATGTTAGAATTAACTCAAAACCTTTACATTTTCTGAGAAGTAAATATCATTTAATAACTTTTTTTTTTTTGGGGGGGAGAGCAAGGCAAATAAGGTTTTGTCTTATTCCCTCTTCACAGATCTTGGATCACAGAAACTTACAGCTGACAACTTTTTTGAAACAGCTTTCCATTTTCTTAAAATGTTCTAGCGGCTCTACTGTGTAGGTGGTTAGTTATTAAGTGTACCTTTCCTACGTGGATACTCCAAGGAGACTTCAAGAATTCACTTAAAAGAAGGGGCCTCTCTTCTGCTGTGTCTTCTTTGGAGACCGTCAACAAAAAAACCTCTTGACTGCTTTCAAAAAAAGCAACTACCACATTTACAAAAAGAGAGAGAAAGGAAATGAGATACAGTGATGACCCAAGATATCAAATTGAAAATTTGGATTCTTCACCTTTAAAAATAATTATCCCTTCCCTTCTGTGTTTACAAGTTGGATGTTCAGCTATAATTGATAAAAACGTAACCATATTGTAATACTCAGAACTGTCCTTATTTGCGCTGGCTGCAGTTCACTCAACTTCCCCTTTCCTGTGTCCTGCCTTGTCTCCCTCCTTTCTTTCTCTGGACTCCAATTTTCTTCTTTCCTCTTCCTGTTCAATTTCTTATTCCTCCTCCTCATACCCCAGCTTTTAGTTTGCCTTTGGCCATCTGCATTTTCTTGCATTCCCAAATGTGGCATTCTCCCTGGAAATCCTGTATGTTCTGCTTCAAGTACTGGCAGCAAAGAAGAATTTACTCAAATTCTGCTCACTGAAGCACCAGCCCTACATGGCCATCAGGATTTGACTAAATTTCACTTTGCTGCCAGCGCTCAGAGCAAAAAGCTACATTGAGAGAAAACAACAAAAGCTGTAAACTCTAAAAAGGATTTTCTGGACAAGAATTAGTTCATTTATATGATGTACCTTATATAAGATCAAAAGGAACAACATAGCTGCTGGGTTATTAGGTTCATGATTCTTCTTATTCATCAGTATTGTAGAACCTACTTCACTGACTCTACCTCATGCCATTTTATTGGTATGAAACAATTCATTTTATAATACTAGAGCTTTAAAACCTTTTTCTACTATGGTTCTTCTGTGATACTAGATAACTTAATGAATGGCATTGTTTTATTTTTCTTCATGTAAATAAACATACATAATTTTAATACACCGATAACATTCAAAATGCATTTAAAGGTTTTGCTGTACTGAACATGATTGCAGGTGACATGGATGTGTCAGAAGTGGAATCACCAGCTCTGGTTGCAGCAAAAATCTGTGGTAGCAGCATAGGTATCATGATCCTGTTTGGAGCCCTGGGAAATATTACCTTAGCTAGAGTGCAGTCAGTACAGGATTGAATTAATGCAAAGCTGACCTGCCTGAGTTACAAACCAAAAGTGGGGTTTACATATCCCTTGGACTCCAATGACAAGTGTAACCTCTAATTATGCCTTATAAATCAGGAATCTTTATTGGGATTAGTCATGTCTCTCAGTGAATATTTTTTCTGTCCTCTAATTGAATAACTGCGGCTACTTCTGACACAAATATGGAACCTTTTGGGCTAAATAGAAAATTTGTTCTGCCCTCACACTCCCAAGACTCAGTGTCCATACAGAATTTTCTTAGACGGCAACTGGGGAGCAAACTGCAGCCAAAGTACATTTGTTTCCCAAACCAGATGAAAATTCATGTAAATTCTTTTGTGATATTTGTTAGTTCTTATCGTGTGATTGAATCCCTGACAGATGATGCAGTCTGCGACAGGACACTTTGGGAACTTATGTCATATAGGCAGGATAAAAAGGTAATTGGCAGAAAGATTCTCTGCAGACTTATGCACAACTTCGACAGCAGCTGCTTCAATTTTCAGCTCCCTTTTCCATTCATTGCTTCAAAGCAACAGAAGAAATAACCTATTCTCTTGTATACTTTCAGTGATATAATTCTGCCATGATGATGGAAGAGAAAAAAATCAGACTAGTCTAACCTAGGAAATGCAATTCCTTAATTACTTAGTAACTGAATGTGTGGGGTTTACAATGAATATGAATGTAATTTCTTTTTCTTCTTTTTTTAACTGTGTGATTCCCAAAACCAAATATCCAGAGTTCTGAAACTGAATCTTTTCAGATTCAATAGCACAGAAATGCAGTCCTGTGTGTGAAGATGATATGCCTAGTTGATGTTATAAATTACTGTTACTATTCTTAGTGCAATAGCTTTTAGAAGACCCTTGCTTCATCCTCCAATGGACCATTCAATAAGTCCCTTCAATGAAGGAAGCAAATGAATGAAGGAAGCCTTGTAGCGAAATCTAAAATGCCAAGATAAATAGGATTTGAAAGAAAAGAATAATGGCTGTCCCCATTTACTGGCAGGGGTAAGAGGCACAAGTCCTGCTGTACAGTTTAAACAGAATTTATGTGATGGGCTTGGAACATTGTCCAAAACCCCTTCCTTTGTCCCCTGTTCCTGTCCCTAACTCACTGCAGGCATTTAAGTTTCTGATGATGTCCAGATTCACAGGGTCTTGGCTGAGCTAAACATAAAAATGCCTATGCAACACCTAAACAGGTTTGAATCCAAAAGGAGGCACTCCTAACCTGTGGTCATCATTTACTAAGAACATTAGGAGTTCAAAAAGAGCAAAGAGAATCTTTTGAATAATCACCTTGCAGGAGCTGTTCCCAGACACGCATCCTCTCCTGGGTGTGCTTTACAGTGCAGCAGGATCCCCACATAATACTTCCTCCATAGTAACTGTGTAGTTGGCATTGTAACACACTGACTCCCTTCTGGCAGTGCTGGAGGATGGAGGATTGATTGGAGCATGCTTTGGTAAGGGCAGCTGCTACATGCTGGTTAATAGTTAAGGGTTTTGCAGGCAAAGCAGTGGCTCCCCTAGTGTGAACCAAAAGGTAGGAAAAAGAGGAGGCTCCGAGGAGACCTCATTGCAGCTTTCCAGTATCTGAAGGGGTCCTACAAGGGTACTAGGAGAGGACTTTTTACAAGAGCCTGTAGTGATAGGACAAGGGGTAATGGGTACAAATTGAAATCAGGGAGGTTTAGATTAGATATCAGGAAGAAATTCTTCACAGAGAGGGTGGTGAGGTGCTGGAACAGGTTGCCCAGAGATGTTGTGGATGCCCCATCCCGGGATGTCTTCAAGGCCAGGCTGGATATGGCTTTGAGCAACCTGGTCTAGTGGAAGGTGTCCCTGCCCATGGCAGGGGGGTTGGAACTAGATGGTCTTTAAGGTCCCTTCCAACCCAAACCATTCTATGATTCTATGAAAAAGGGGAGGAAGAAGAAATGATTTTCAGGCAGTGGCAATTGGACATGTTCTCTTGCTGGCTGAGGGATCTGAAACACTGGGCTGCAGAGTTATACCCCAGCTGGGTGTCTGCGTTGGCTCCAGACCCCTGCAAAGATCTGTAGTAGACAGTTTGTCTGAAAGGGTCACTAGAACTTAGGCAAAACTGCCATTTAGGGGTCTCTAATGGAACCATGGTCTTTTGGCCTCATTATGCACACACATAATTAATTTATCCCATGCGCAAGGCCTCTTTTGCAGAAATAGTACTAAATCCTTTCCCAATGAGTCCAGAAAAGCAGCAGGTGGACAAAGTACAGGCAACCACTAAACCTTCTTACATTTTGGCATGTGGATTTAAATGGTGTTGAATGATGAGATCGTAAACAACAGCACGTGCATGCAAATAAAGGCCCCCATAATTATCACCATCAATGTGCCTGAAATAGTGATAAATTAAGCAGGCAGTATTTATTCTCTTTAGAAATTAATTGTGAAAACAATACTTCCAATAGTCCTGGACAACCTGTTCCAGCACCTCACCACCTCTCCATGAAGAACTTTTTCCTGATATCTAATCTAAATCTCCCCACTTTCAATTTAAACTCATTACCCCTTGTCCTACCACTACAGGCGCTTGTACAAAGTCCCAGTGAAGTATGAAAATATTGCATTTTCTTAAAAAGACGTGGTTGATGGAAAGATCTATTAAGCCATGTCCAATATTCCCTGTCAAACGCTTATTTTTTAGCATCTCTTCCTTTACACAATACCACTTTCACCTGTGTAGTTGATTAATGGATCTTAATGTGAGACCTTTCCTTGAGACTCAGCATAAGCTTTCTTTTTACTGTTTCTGCTCTCTGTATTCCACAAGCCCATCACTTTACATATTTACCATGTTATTATGCTAAATAATTCCTGTTCATCCTTATTACAAACTTTTCACGTTGAAATGCCTTTGTAAACTAGACTGAAATTGTTATCAGGATTGTGCGACTAAAACTGATAATAATGCTATTCCGCTTTCACCAAAGTCTACTCAACACATCACCAAGAGGGATCAAAGGCACAGAACCTGTGGGTACCACAGCAGAGCCTTTTCAAAAGGCCAGCCCAATATCTGAAATGAACAAGTTGTCAGGAGAGAGGGTTTTGGAGCTTGCACCTTCTTCTCAGAGCCCTTTGCCAGCCCTATACTTTCTAACTCTATACTTTGACTCTCTCCCAACCCTCAGCCAAATCCTACCCATGAGCCACACTGAGCCTCAGACCAAGGATCCCAGTCACACACATGAAGAAATTCCCAGGGAATAGTTGCTGTTGCAGACATTGCTTCTTCCACTCATGTGCTCCAACTGCATTTCTATTCTTGTTCTCTTTCCCAGCCTTAGCACTACCTGTTCACACTATACCTAGGACACTGTCTTGGCTTATTTTGATCCCACGTCACCAATCCCTGTCTCACTCCAGCTGCCACTCTAGGTTCTGTCTCTATTGCAACTCCTGAGCTGAAGCTGGGTTGCTTTTCTATTTACTGTTGCGAGAATAAAAAAATCCTAGAGCTGTAACTGGAATGGGGCTGGGAAGGGGCTGCCAAAGCCCAGCTCTAGGTTTAGAATGCATGTTAAGGTTAGGGTTTGGTTTCGGGTTTGCATTTTGAGAGAAGGAAAGCCCAGAGCAACAGCCGAAGTGATGGTATGAAGGAGCTTTTAGAGGACAGGCATATGGATGGATTCAGGAAATGTATGAAAAACAGGGAGATGGAAATTTTACTGAAATATTTATAGTTGTTTGTACCCCAGGCTTTGGGGCTTGCATTTGGGTATAGCTTGAATTTTTGTGTAGCTGAATATGCACAGTATTTTGACTGAAAGATGTATCTTAAATGTAAGAGGCATCCTTGCTTATGTTGTTTTTGGCTGCAAGATATTCCTGTCTCACTAGCAGTCTCTTACCGAAACAAACAGGGTGTATATCAATACATATGTTCCTGACAGAAAAATGATCAATGTAATGGAAGCAGTTTATATCCCTGAAGAGGTCTTTCTGTCTGAGAGATTCCAGACCATGGTAATGGACATTTATCATCTTTGCAGAAGCTTTGAAATATTTCTTGTTGCAGTTTGGTTTTGGGTTTGTGGTATTTTTCTTCTCTTTAGTCATATTGAATGTGCATCTAATCAGGAAGAGATTTTGCAATATAATGAGCTGCAGTGCCACCAATAATTAATGCCATTCAACTTTGCAGCCACGATTTTCTATTTCCTTTCATCTTTGGTAGTTATTTACCCCTGTGCAAAGCGAGTATAACTCTAACAAATCAGATTGCTTCTCAATTTACATATATACAATGTCATTGCTTAGGAAAACAGTACTTACATGAGTAAATGAACAGTTAAACATCTGACTTACCATTTGCATCTGCAATCATAATAATGGCTTGCATAAGCTAACTGTGCAATTGTGCATGTGTTTTTGTGTATGCACCTGCATAATGGTTCCCTTCACCTCTGTTACACATACACTTATGAAAATTTAGCATCTAATGTGTTTTGGACCCCATTTCTGTTTTTTATTTAAAAGATGGCACCTCTATCAACAGCAAGCTCCCAATTATCTTGGGTCATTTATTCAATCAGTGTACAGTCTGAAATAAAGATGCCATCTAACAGTTTATCACATCTTTTCTAACACACACACACATAAAAAAAAGTAAAAAGAAATTTGGTTGCATTTGTCTCAGCCAGTTACTGACAAAGAACAACGTACATCCATACAGTAAAGCATAACTAGCTAACAAAATTGTACAGAAACTGACATAGAACTGCATTATTGTAAATTAACTTTAAGGACTGATTCCAACTTAATTGAAGCTATTCTATCATCTACCAATTACATCGTTAAAGAGCAGTATTCCATGCAGTCACTGTGAATTGTATCCATTAGAGGAAAAAAATACTCTTCAGGATATTCTGATCAATAACTTATGCCGCAGTTAGTTGTTCAAGTTGTTACAGATGCCTACCACAGAAAAAGCCCATGCTTTTTTAACCAGCTTCATCGAGACTGATGAAATAAAAGGAAATACGCCCAGAAAATTCAGTCTATTTAGGATTTGCTCCCAGTCAACATCACTAGCAGAGCATAGAAACAGACCTCTGCTTGTGGAATGGTAAAAACAATTCTATTTCAATATAACATTAAATATTGCTACTCATAAAGCTTTTAGAAGATGAATATTTCAATAGATTTAGTTATGCATTTCACAAAGATACACATTTTTAATGTTACAATTTCTCAACAGTTCTGGAGAAGGTGGATAACTCAGGCAGAGTGTACCTAGAGTTATTACCTATAGTTATTTTTCTCATCCAAGTATTTGCTCTCAAAATCTAGTGAAAAGTGAAATTCAGACAACAGGCACATGGCTTCAACAGATACACATCTGCAAGAGGTTATCCTTTCAGGTGTTAACTTTTTTTACAGTTGGGAAAATGTGTTTTCTCCTATCTTCATTGGCCAGTAAGAACAGGCATGTTCATGTTTTGCCACAGCAAGGAGATTCATTGTTCCTGAAACAACAGATTATTTCAAACACCATCCCTCCCACCCCTCCCTTTTGGGTTTTATTTAATTAATTATTTGTTTTATTCAAGCAGAATCATCCACAACCTATTATTTTTGAGAGTGGAAAAAGAGAAAAAAGTGTCACCTTCTTTCTAGAGAAAGTTGGCCATCAAAGGAGACACAAGAAGGTGGTTAAGTTTGGGAGAGGAAGAGAGAGGGGCAGTAAATGTGAGCAGATGAACAGACCAAAGCTCTGGCTAAGTCAGACAGACAACCTCTCTTGCAGGAGACTGGGATTTGGGAAATCATACTGTTTCTGTTACCTCAGAGGGGCAATGGTTATGTATCTGTGGTTATAATGCTGTTGGTTGAGAAGGACTGCAGTTGAGCTATAGCATGTGCTGAGGCTGCCTTGGAGCCCAGCAAGGTAACTTAAACTGATTGAGGTCATAAAAAGCTTGTGAGATCTTATTCTGGGAAATGAAGAAGGGACTACTTCTCATATTGTCAGAACTGTCTTTGCCCACGGGAACATAAGCAAACTGTGGGCTTTGACCATTGGGTTTACTGTATTTCTTGTGCCTTTGAAGGATGGGGGGGAAGCAGGGGGCTGTTGTTAGATAAACAGGGTTCTTTGGAGTAAAGGGATGAGAGTGACAGACAGCAGGTACATTGCTAAACCAACCACAATAGTTTGTTCACAGATAACACCCTAGAAAATGGCTGCAAAATATTCTGTGAGGTTACTTATGCAGACTGTGGAGAATCTCTTTTACTGGAAAAAAGATATTAATGAAGGTTTCATAGCAGAGAGCAGGTGGTTTGCTAATCATGAATGCTGGATGCAGTGATTTTCTGGATTGTTGGGGAAAGGTCTGTTCTTTCAGAAACTATAAAGAGACAGTGGGAAGCAAGCAGAGTGAATAATCTTTGAGCCCTGGACTGCTATGCCCTCTCTGTAGCCAACTGACCATTTTGATTGTCTGACATGGAGAGGATTGTATCATCCCACACTGCATCTCCCCTTTAAGGAATCTTGTTTTCAGAAATAAGGGAGTGTGTTTCTTTGTTGTTGCCTTGTTGTCCTACTGTGTCATTATGGGAAGGCTTTTCCTAACATCCCTTCCCTGTATATTGCATAAAACCAAAGGGCAGTCTAACTTGGGGTCTGATTCAGCAGCTGGATCACAAAGTGGCAGTAGTTGGATTTTCGTAAAGTTAGGATTTCAGGGTCAACCCCAGTATTGATGACAAAAGCTTACTCACAAGTGGTTTTAAGCAGACATTCATGATCTTACGCACGCACATTGTTAACTGTGCAAAGCACATACATAGCTGACTAAATGCTGTCTGTTTATTTAGACTTAAGAAATACAGTCAGTTGAAGAAATTGACCTTTTAAGGTGTCGTCTGTGTCTCATCTGGTTCTGTTACGCACTGCAAAACAATTGTGTGGATGAGTGCTTGTGCTTTCCCTGAATATAAGCACGCATGCTAAATCAATTCAAAGATATAAATTATTTGTTCCAAAAGAGGTATCTTTGCTTTGGCCTTCCTGACTGAAAAGCAACTGAAATAACACAGCTTTTTGGACTTATGTAGAGATTATATGGTACATTAACTTTGTCCTTATCCTCTGCTGCAAGTTGAATTTAATCCTTTTAGGGTGTATACAAGGGGTGCTTTTTGATCTACTGCATGTTGTTTCATTATTGTTGCTAATAATAATGCTATCTATAGTAGGTAGATGGCCATTTTACATCCTATTCATCTTGTGTGCCTTTCCCTGTAGAAAAGAAATTTGAAGGTCTATCTCAGATATTTTAATTCCTACAAGAATCTATTAAACTCAGCATTTTCTAATATTATTGTGATTCCAGCCATACAGGCACTTTACTAATTAATTTTACTTTTGGATAGTTCTGGACATAATTGTTCAGAAGTAACACCCTGCAATCTTTATTTTACACATTACTGTTCTGATAACTTCAGTCAGTGCTGATGTCATCGTTCACAATGGCAAAACATAAAACGCTAGTTCACTTTATCACAAAATTTCCATCACGCGATAGTGTCCTTTTAAGCTACATTTGATTGTGTTAACTGTGGTAACAAGTTACTCATTTTTCATAAAAAAGATATCAAAACTACATACTAATACAATATATTTTCTTTATGCAGATGATATTGAATGTGAACCCTATCCACATGATATCTATACTGCATTCATGTATTGAATAAGGAAACCAATTCAATATGGAGCACACTTACTGCAGATGCCTTCCCAGGGAGAAATGGACATACTGCATTTACAGTTTTGCTGAATGTTCTAGTTTCAAATTAATTGTAAAGGGGGACAAAGGAGTCCATCTACAGCAAAAATAACCTATTGTTATGAAGACTTTCTTCAGTGTAGTGGCAGCTCCATTTGAAAGAGTAATCACTGATTCCTTTGGGGATATAGTAACTCTTGCCAAGATATGTAGCAGGCCTCAAGGAAGCTGACAGGACAAACTGTGAAATGCAGTGGCTGCTTATATAAATAGAAAAGTCTTGAAACTCTTAAGGATTATATAAATATTAGAGGACTTAAGAGAGACATGATCAGCCAATTTACATACATGTTAAAACACAAACTGACCATATCTGTTTTTTTCCCCCCCAAGGAAAAAAAAAGGTGAACTACAAGAAGAGGAAAAAACAGTATTATTAATGTTATATCTTCTCTCTAAATCGAAATGAAAGATTATCCTCCCATTCCATAAGAGTTGTTGAGACTTTGCAACTTTTTTCCCATATTGAAATGCAAAGAAGAATTGAAGGGTAGGAAAATATCATCAACTGATACATTGGAAAAAAATAATTTGGCCCAGATGAACTGAATCATTTTTTTCCTCAAGGAGAAACAAAGACCAAAATGTTTATTATTTTACATACAAAATATATGCAGTTACACTGGCATGCTCAGAATGTACTTCCAGGCACTTAGAAGCAGTGTTGGTAGTGGCTTGGGCAACAGACTGATACTCAGAGAACCCAGGTCTAAGTCAAAGATAAGTAGGTGTGCTGGTTTTAGTCAGGAAATAGTTAACTCTCTTCACAGTGTCTGGTATGAAGTTATGTTTATGGATTCATAGCTGAGAAAAGTACTGATAAGGTGTCTTTTTAACTGGTGCTAGGGACTGCTTACACCAAATTCAAGGTCCCTCTCAGCTTCTGAGCCTGCAGCTGTGTTCCCAACTTCCTCGCTACAAGCAGTGTGGGGGAACACACAGTTCAGACAGCTGACCAGACTGACTGAAGAAGTATTTCATTCCATAGCACATCATGCTCAGTACTTAAGTGAGGGGTGGGCTCGGGGGCCATAACTCTTTTCCTAGCTCCTTAACTCTTCTGTTAGCTCTTTAACTCCTTTGGCTAACTCCTTTGTTAGCTCTTTGCTAACTCCTTTGCTGGCTTGTTTGTTCATGAGTTGGTGGGTTGGTTGGCTTTCCCAGTAGTGCTGTCTCTTGTGGAGCTCACTCAGACTCTGCTGTGATCGCTCTCAGGCTCCGGCTCTTGGGCTCTCTGTCTCTGACTCTCACTACTAGAGACCTGGCTGTGCATTGGTCGGCAGGTGATGAGCTATTGTATCATGTGGTTTATTCTCTATTATTTTAATTAC
>NW_010267462.1:0-64784 GCF_000690775.1 Eurypyga helias
GTGTTGGTCTCTTCTCCCTAATGATGATCGGATCTGGATCGGATCCAGATGATCGGACAAGGGGGAATGGACTCCAGCTGCGCACGGGGAGGTTTAGCTTGGATGTAAGGAAGAAGTTCTTCACCGAAAGGGGTATCACACACTGGAACAGGCTGGGGGGGGGGGAGGGGGGGGACGACACCCTTTAGGGATGAGGTGCTGAAAGATATGGTTTAGTGGTGGACAGATACGGTTGGACTGGATGATCTCTAAGGTCTTTTCCAACCTAGTGATTCTATGATTCTATGATTCTATGATCATTTTTGAAATGTTGTCTTTATGCACCATGGATGCTGACAGTGTGTTTTATGGTCTTGTTTCCTTGAAGGCTTGAATTTTCAAGGTGAAAGTTAACAGGTCTGTCAAGCCTCACTGTGGAAACCCTTCTACAGATGAGCAACCAGTGGCTCTTAGCAAGTGTAAAGCTTCTTGGGTATGAAGGAGAAAGGGCTGAACTCATTGCCAAATGGGGAAGGACCATCTATGGCAGTGGATTTGAAATACAGGATATCTTTCTGAAGGATCTATTCAGACAACAGGCTCCTTGAGAAGCATTTTTTTAGTTTGCAGTGGCTACTTAGTACACCAGGGACCTTTTCTTGGTTTTTTTTCCTTGACTGCTTGGTTTTCACCAGGCACAGAAGTAGTTAGGACTGCAGCTGCTTTATACACAGTACAAAACATGGTCTAAGCAAGGACAGGCATTACTTCCAAGATAACATGGAAAAGCATTTTAAAACTGGACATAAGCATTCATGCTTTGCCTACATTGATTTGTTCAATACTTCGCAATGCTAAACAGGGTAGAGGAACTATCTGAAGTACAGAGAGCCATCGCAACAGTAAGAGGCTTGCACGGGGCTAATAAAACCCAGCTGAAAATAGGGCTATGCTTTTGGGACCTGGACTAACCCCTCTGCACTGCACGGCTTCTATTAACTATCATGTACCTATTTCCTTACAGAGCCACAACAAATAAAGTATGGGATGTCTGTTGTTTGTGCATGATGATGAGAACACGTCTTTGGCAGAGACCCTCCTGGGACATATTACATGTGACTTTAAAAACCAAAGGGGAAAGTAGGGAGTGAGAGAGAGGAAGGAAAATGTACCCATTTTACCTCCCTCCGTTCTCCGAAGATTAGCCATTACCATATGGGATCTTGTTTTGCAGGGCTTTGGATCAGAATCAAGGTTTTTGTTTCTTCAGTTTTAAGAACTTTTCATCACTTTTTCCTTCTAGCCTGAAAATGCAACCTTAAATACTTTACCAGGGAAAGCTTCGGTGTTTGAAAAATAATTTCACTCTGTGCCAGCATCTGCATTTGAAATCAGTGTCGATCCAGATTCAGTTCTGACTCCCACAAAGGAATATTAATTTTCACCAGGAATTGTCTTTGCTTCCATATGTACACCTATTGCACAGGGCTGAAGAAAGAGTGGGGAATTCTCTGTTACTTGAGAGTGTCACTTCTGTTGTTTGTCCTTACTTCTCTCATTCCCTTCATACCCTGTAAGGCACAAAGACAGAAAAATGTGCTCTACTAGAACGTTCCCTTGGCCCACAGTTAGGGTGGAAATCCGAGTTTTGGGTTACTGACTGATGAATACAGAATGCGAACTAATTAATAGGGATGGGGAGAGGTATCTCTAGTAAGCGACTGTTAATACAGTTATTGTGCAACAGACAAGCATGTGCAGGACCGCAGTGTGTGGGAGGCTGGAACATGGGATTTGTTCTGTTAGGTCAGGACAGCTTTTGCACTGAGCTGAGTATTCTCCTGCCAGCCATCTTCAGCGTGTGTTGCATCTGGATAATGTGAAAAACCACAACAATGAACCCACCCTATTGTGCAGCTCTGAAGAAGGGAGTGAGCTGAAGGTGAAACTCCCTCCTGATTTCTAGTGAAGAATGCAGTTTAACTTCACTTCTTCTGTATTGCCAACTATGGTTATAAAACCCCCCAGATAAAATCCTATCCTTAACTAAGATCTTCTTTACACCCTAATGTTCCTTCTCCTCCCATGGCCATTCAGTACAATGGTGGTTTTATCTGGCATGAATTCTGCATTTTAAAACAGCTCATACCTCACAAAACGAGTGTACAGGCTTAGGTTTCTGATTCATGAGCTGTGCTGGATTTAGATGTGACCACTGAAGATGCTACTGCCCACAGATGTCCTCTCTACTCATGAGCTGGCAATTATCAAAGCTATCTCAGAGAGAGCAGAGCAAGTAGTCTCTGCTCTTCATTAAGCAGAGTTCCTGGTTGTCAGACTGACAAAACCTACCGTTCATACCATTTGAATTAATTTGTTGGCTGGCAGTAGAGGAACGGACACGTTGCCCACCCCACTTCCCTGCTGTAGTTTCATCCTGCAACAGGTGAGCGTGGTCTTAACTTTGCAAAGTCACAACCAGCTTGGCTTCTGGGTCAGCTGTATCACAATTTTACATACTTCTAGGTGCAAACATCTTGTCTGAATTAGATGCTTTTGGATTAATTTTGTTGTGCTGAGGATACACATATATTTTAGCTTTTGCCATTTTGTGCACATAATGCTTAACTTTCTGTTTGGCTTTTATAGATGTATATACATGTGTATAAGTTAATGTTTTAGTGAAAAAAAAATCAAATTTTAACCTCTGTGGCTTTTGAAATCTATGTAATTGATTACTTGGTGTCCAGAAATATTTCTTTTCCATAGAAGGTGATTTATAACCTTAGCTTTAACACAAATCTTGGAAACAGTTCACGCTTCCAGTTGAGCGGCTGATACTCTTTAAACAAAAGTCTGAAATGATGACAGCTACTGTATAATGGACTTCTGTGATGAATTTCCAGATGATTGATCATTCGTCCAAAAACTTTTGAACTTCTGATATTTTCAAATATTTTCATTTCTAAACTGTAACCTAGCCTGAATATCTGTGAACAACAGATGGCATGAGATTAAGAACAACAAACAGTGAAATACGCTCTGAAATAATTTCACAAAAGTACTTGCACATTATTTTTACCAATTGATCAATTCTAACTTTCCGTCAGATGTGAAAAATTGGGTGTCACCAAACTGACTTCTACGTGGGCCTGAACTCAGGATAGAGAGGCAACAGGAGGTTTTTCCCTGCCTTCAATGGGGTTTGAATCAGACCTTAAAAGGAAAACCTTTCTGATTTCTATAGGACTTTCCCTTAAGGACATAGTTGCTCACAAGAGCAAAATCCTAATAAATCCTTAAATGCTCTAAAACACTTCCAGGAATCCCAGACCAAGACATACAGCACTGTTGTTTATTATTTGTTTTCTGCGACAACTCAGCCATAGTGAGAATTCCGGTCTGTGTGAAATACAAGTTTATTTCCCATTTTAAAAACTGAACTCTGCATTGTTCAGTAAATGGTGGCAGGAGCCACTCCTTGTTACAAAGCCATTTTTGTCCCATTTCATTCCACAGCTGCTGTCTTTTTCTTTCCTTTTTTTCTTTTCTTTAAATTCAGTACAGACATTTTCACAAGAACAAAGTGAACATTAAGTAATAATAGCACGATGAAGAAAGTGGACCGTTTTTAAGACCCTCAGAGGGATGGTAGGGTTACCAGCAGTTAACTGAACATTAACAGGAGAAGCAAGGAGCATTAGGCAGAGGAAGGATTTGAGGGCAGAATGCTGTTGTTCCTGGTCTGGACCTAACAGCCACTATCAATCACAAGCATTGTGTCATGGTGGAAGAATTCAGGAATGGTGTGTTTGGTGACACTGCAGGAAATAATCTTACCCCAGTTAATAATCTTACATTTCAGTTAATAGCTCACCTGGATAATTGCATTATATTCTTCTGTCACCCAAGGCTTGTTCCCAGAATATGGTGGGATTTTGGTTCTTGTTACAGTCAAAGCTGCAGGTTGCCTTTTTATTAAGAACCTTTTGCAGAGGTTGAGCAAGGATGTGGAAAATGCACTTGATATGCAAACATATTCTTAAAAAAAAAAAAAATCAAGTTACGAAGTGCTGGAATCTAATCGAGTGAAATGGAAATAACCAAAGTGCAGAAGCTATGGACCCTAGCCAGTAGTTCATGCCCCTGTGAGTGGTGCTTCTGAGGTCTATGGTCTAATTTATTCTTGCTGTAATTCCATGGATAAATCTGCACCTTTGGGACTTCTCTGTGGGATGCAGGTTCCAAGTCTCTACCAGTAATGAAAGATGAATTGTATATCAAGAAAATACAGTGAGAAATGAAAGAATCTGCTGGTACATGTAACTGTTAAGGGATGGAGACTTTCAAAGGCTATCACGTGCCACAGCACATAAAATATATTGATTATTAAATGTGTAAGAAATACATGGGCCTTGCAAAAGTTGGGAGTGTTATTGGAAGTGTATTCATAACTTTTCATTTCCATTGTGAAATCAGTAAGTCTCCACTGCATATTTTCCCCTCATCTGCCTTATCCTAGTTGCTTGTGTATAAATAAAGCTAGATTTTGCACATTGTTTTAGTGCCACCACTGCATTTTTAGCAGGATACATATTCATCATAAAAAAGGGTGACGTTCCATTATGTTGGGAAATTTCTATTCACAGGTTTAAAACAATATTCTTTTCACCTTTTTTTTTTTCCAGAGATTAGTGACTTTATTAAATGCCACAACATTTTCAAAGGATTCATAACAGATTTTCTTTGATATTTAAGTGTGTGTTTGCAGAGAACAAATCACATTCTTTGGCATCATTTAACGTGTGCTACACAGTGACATCCTGATTTCCAACTAGCAGCTAAAATGTTCTCAGTACAACAAGTGATTATTCCTCTTTTTAGAAAGAATGTAGTGGCAAATACAACACAATAATTTTTAATTTCTCATTTTTATTATTTATATCCAAAATGAAACACATGCTTAATGGAGAAATAAAGACAAGACACAACTCCTGATCCAGTGAACTTGCACCGAATATATTCTTGTGGTTTTTGAAGAGAGATGATGCTGCAGACAAAAAAAGAATAATCTGTGTAGCTTTAGGGTCAGCTACGCATTCTCTGGAATAATTTTCCTTGTTTTTCAGCAAGTAGAGCACTTACCATATATGTTCATAATATTTACATACCATACTGTTCTTAGTTGTAAAAGCTCAG
The DNA here is from genome assembly GCF_000690775.1 of Eurypyga helias. Classification (NCBI taxonomy): domain Eukaryota; kingdom Metazoa; phylum Chordata; class Aves; order Eurypygiformes; family Eurypygidae; genus Eurypyga; species Eurypyga helias. The sequence continues at coordinate 5,179 of NW_010267462.1, forward strand.
GGTCATATTGTCACACGCCTTGGAGGATTAGTGGGAAAGTTACTCACTTGTAGCTTGGTGCCTGCTTGTCTGCACATACATTGCAAAACAAAAGGAAATCCCCTTCAATTCAGCTGATGCCAACGACTTTCCCTCCTAACAGTAATAGAGAAGGTCGACTTTGGTGTAATTCTACTGTTTTAGGATTTATTAGCCTTTTGGTAAGTTTTCCAAAATGAATAAATTCATATTAAAAGAAACATTTTCAGAAGTACCTTGAAGATTTAGGAGCCCAAATCCCACGTGTAAAGGATTTATGAACCTAGACTGCACAGGTTATATTGTTCTTAAAAGCATCCTGGGAAGCTTTCCTGATCGTTGGCCTCTCCCACTTTCTTTACATGGAGAAGAGGCTCAGATGCAGCCGGAATATGCTCTCCCACATGGCTGTGAGCCCTCTGCAATGCAGCATCGCTCCAAGACCGTTGGGAAGCAGCCTAGAAGCTGTCCATTAGGTATCTGGACGGACAGGAGGATACCAGGAGGTGCAAGGCTGCGCTGGTGAACACTCCAAGAGCCTTTCCTTCACAGCAGGAAAGGCTTCGGTGTTTGGTGGTGGTTTTTTTGGTTTTTTGGTTTTTTTTTTTTTTTTCCTGAGGTGCCCCAGCAAATTCCTTACGAATTCTGGTTTGTGCTTAAAAATAGCTTGAAAAACTCACCTTCAGCTCTGCCCTGTGCTGAATGCTAAGGGATAAACAAAGAGTTGAAGCATATAAGGGAAAGGTCATATTACCATTGTTATAATTGCTAACTTATGCATTATGTGTGCATGTTTATGGCTCAGTTCACTATTGCCAGACACCTTGTTTTCAGTTAATATTATCACAAACCTTTAAATTTATAACCAGTTGTATGCACATCAGGTAACTGATGTATCAATACTCCTGCATCCATACAAATGTTAGCAGTTTCACAGATTTGTACAGTTGTTCCTCTCTGAAAGTTTACAGCTGCTCTTACTTTAGCTGGAGTCTGATGAAAAAGCAAATATTTTCTGCCTTCCTTTCCCTTCCCTTTCTCTCCTTTCCCTTCCTCCTGATGGTGGTATTGCTTATCTACATTTCTTTCTTGGATAGTTCCCTGGCAATCCCTTTTGTGGTAAAAGATGAAAGGTATGGAGAAATCATCTCAGAAGGATTACTGGAGCTTTTCTCACCCCTGAAAAGAAAATTAAAACAACTGTAAGATCAGTGATATTGACTGTGATGCTGCCAAACAGAAATTATTATTACAAGGCCTTTAGCTGTTAGCATAACAAAATAATCTTGGATTACTATTACCCAAAACAGCCTTTAATGGCAAAAAGCCACACCCTGCTAATGTCTCTGAACTTCAGGGATGCAAAAAAACAATGATAAGGGAGACCACACAATTCTGTACAGAGAACTGTGTTCCAGAAGTTTAACAAATAAGGGCATTGCAGAGCAAATGCTGCTGGTAGTTCCTATAAGTAAAATATGACTTCATTTATTATTTTACAGAATGACATTCTCTTATTCAAGTAATTAGTACATATCTCGGAGGACTCAGCTCATGATACAGTTCTAAAAGTTTACATTTTTTGCACACTAATTCAAGATTTCACAATGTTTGAAGGGGAACTAAGATGAACTGATTTTTAAACATCCCAAGTGATCATGGCTCCCCATGAAAACTTTATTTTGTATACATTTTCATCCCTCCAAATGACATGTCCTTACAGTGACCTTACAGCTCTGCAATGGCCCCTTATGATGACATCGTAGAGAGGCCACTAAGTTACAGATTAATTTGCTATCTACTAGTAAGTATTAATCTACTGTCATTAAAACGTAGAAGAATGACCACATCTGTGTCAGACAGGCCTTTAGAGACCGTGTTAACGTCTGCACAGGAATTGTGTAAGTAATGTCAGAGATACATGGCCTCCTGCATGCACAGTATTTTAAGTTTCTTTGCTGACGCTGTGCTAGCAGCTGGTGTGAGCATTATCTCATATATCAGTACCTGTAGTCCTGAAACTCTTCCTTGTTGCCTTTCACTCTACAACTGTCTGTAAACAAGTTTGGTAAATGGAAATTCCCTTCAAGCTTCTTGGCATCTTTCTTCCTTCTTTTTTTTTTTTTAATCCTTTTCCTATCCATTTTCATACATTGTTTCTTTGCACGGTTTGAGCTGAGAAGCCCTTTTTAATTATACTATAGTGATCTGATCACCGCAGGGGTAAGGAAGGAATGTTTCCCTGGCTGGTAGCATTGCAGCCTCAGCTAAGAGGGATAATGCTTCGCTTGTTTTTACCTTCCTTTTAAAAATCAGGTGTTGGATTCACAATGCAAGACTTCATGGACCAATGGTCTGATCTGATAAGGCAAGTCGTATGCTTCTGCTTAGATTGCATGATTGGGATTTGACTTAAAACATTAAAATGTACACTAAATCGTGTAGCACATGAGGAATCTTGAATACATAGTGTTAACTTTTTTCTTCTTTTTTTATAACTAAAGACCTTAATTAGTGTTCAAAAGGAATGCCAGAATAGTATGAATCAGATGGGCTAGACACATGCAATGTAGCCATAAAAGAGAAGCCCCTCTTCAGAACTGAAGTAGCTGATGAAATAAAAGCCAGTTTTCAGGCAGCTGTGAAGTTGACAGAAGAGCCTTTGTAACATTACAACCACCACCTCCTGCATAGGACAACCTCAGAACATTTCTGAATCATCTTTGGGGTATATAGAAGCCAAAGGCTGATAAAGAGATGAGTCGGTTTCCTCAGAGACTTGCAGGGGTTTTATCTGTCCTCTCTGTTCTCTTTTGTTTGACTATGGTTTTAACTCTATGGGGGAGCCCTTGTGGAAAGAGAAACTTTGCAGTTGCAATAGGTTTCAAAAAAAAGCAAACCATCCAAACAACAACAAAAAACCCCTAGCATCTTTTTATTTGAAGCCAAAAGTTTATAAGCTGATTTACAGAAACATTCCAAAGGAAGAAACAAAGAGTGAAAAGAGTCTGCTGATGAATGGAAGCTTGTAGTCTCAAAGTTAAGTCAGGCCAATAGTAATTTATTTGGAATATTTGAAATCCTCCTGTGTGTATGAATTTTGTTGGGCATAGACTGAAGTTTGCTTAGTTACTGTCCTTCAAACAAATGTAGGCACGCAGTTGCATAGATTGAAAATTTCAGACCCAACCAGGAGATTCAGCCATACGAAACCCCTGTCAGATTTCCAGTGAGTGCCATCTGAATAAATCATCTATCAGCTTTGGGAACTGTGTGCCTAAACCCCTTGTGTACTTCTGGGAACCTCTGCCATTATGTGCATGTGTGGGGATCTGTGCAACTTTACGTGCCTGCAACTTGAAGTCCACAGAACTGGAGGCCATTTCTCATCTTTACAGATGTGTATATCTTGTTTAGGAGCCAGAACTGTTGTTTGTATCACACTTGCTATGATTTATTTTTCCATTGCTTTAGGCTTACAATTGTTCTGCTAGATTGTTGTCAATAGTCTCTTTACAAGAACTTTGTAGGATAACAGAGATATGGATATTACTGCAAATAATGCTTGTGAAGATAAACTCCACATTTCCTGACCATGAAAAATGGTCATCACTCAGTTTTCACATGAAATCCATCAATCAAAACATCATTTTTTTACTAATGAACAGGTAAGACAGGGCTGGATTGAAGATACTCTCACCTAAAGGCTTACTGCAGTATCATCTCAAGCACAGACAGAACATTAAAGGAAGAGAAGCCAGTTTATAAATGGGTTAAGACTGGAGGAGATGACTGTAGCTTAATACTATAACATCTGTAGAATTTATAAAGATGAGGGTGGTTTTCCTAGTCTAATTAGCACTCATGGTATCAACCATTATGTGCTTTGTAGGATACAGCTGCAAAGCTTTGTAATGTCTATTCATGTTTATTCAATGTTTACCCACAGTGCTTGTAGAGGAAGTACCATGGATCTTAATAATGGTGGAAGGGAATTTATTCCTTCCATGTAGTATGTAATGGAGGTCTGTAGCAGTTTCCAGGAACTTAAGAATCACTAAGAGTCTTCATTTTCTTTTAATGTAGGACAAGTTCCACACAGCATGAACACAGAATTTATCCAGAAGGGAGAGGATGGATAAATCACACCATTACTGTCTCATATGAGTAGAAATGCTTACAATACCAGCACCATGGAGGCACCTGGGCAGTGGGGGCTGTGCCGTCATTTGCAAATGCTGAACCAATGCCGTGTTTCCCCACTCTGGTTCTTAATGAAAACCAACCAGAAAAAATAAAAAAAAAAAAGTGTAGTTCAGAAACACTGATGAAAAAACACCTTAGAAAAGATAGAAAATGTCTCAAAAAGTTAATAACACCCTTCACAAAGCCCTTTCCTCTAACCGTACCTGTGAGAATAACCTCCGGCTTCTTTCTCCTCCCTCCTCCCTTTCCAGAGTTTCTCTGGCTGGAGTCCACATAGCAGAAATGTTACACAAGAAGCAGCTCTTTGCAGAAACTTAGAATGAAGGGTTGGTTGAGGGCATCAAAACAGGGTTTATAATGGAAACTCTTACATTCAGAGCATGGGACAGCTACTTGGGGTTCCAGAGGCCAGCAGATCTTATCTGCATCTTATCAAAAGCTGCGCCTATTAAATTGCTATTTGTTGTAACCAATTGTTTACCATTTCCTACTGCCTTTTAAGACTGAGTACAAAAATGCTCTCTGAGTCTCTTAGAATGACTGCTGCATATTGCTGCGTTTTAGTAATTTTGAAAAGTTGGTAGCCAACAGTGAAAAGCACAACCTTCCCATTTAGCCATACCATAAGCACTGTCTTCAGTGAGATTTCAGGGCTAGGCTAAAGCTGAGGGTATTCACTGGCTGCTGTATTTCCAAATAATTTTTCACTTCTTTGTACTGCTGTGTTGCTCTTCAGACTTTTCAATGCAATACTAGAGATTTGGTGACATTTAGACAAAACGTTTGTTGCCCAAACAATTCTGAATTCCGTGAAGTAACAGACAGTAAAAAAGATATGTATGTGTTTTAGGGGGATTATAAAAGGGAGAATAAATAAAGTCACATTATGAGCTGCCATGTCTTTGCTAGAGAAAATGCCTTCAGGGGTCCTCCTTCCACTCTGGTGATAAACGTACTTGTCCATGCCCACACTGACTTTCCCAGTACAGGCAGTCCTTCAATGTTTTCACCTAAATTATATTCCTGATATTATAAAAAATAAAAAGTTTAACAGTATACCTACGATTCAGCAGACATAATTTTCCAGAAGATCTCTCCATTCATTTTGTGTAGGAAACAGGAGAAGGAAGTGGAAGGGAGGTCCTATGTGCCACATCCATAACTGGTGAACTTCGTTCTCTACTAACTGAGCTGTGGGTGCAGAAACTCATCACTTTTAACATTTTTCACTGGCTGCAGTGAAGAAGAGCCTTAAAAAAAAAAGAGAAAGTGTAGGCTGAATGCTCTGAACGCTGTTTAGGAATTCTCCAGAGAGGAACAGAGAGAACCAGCATGAATAACTGCTAGCAACGTTCTCGTTAATTAAAATCTGACAAGCAGCTGGCAGCTGAAAGGGGGAGCTGTAGGTGGGGGAATCCTGTGGTTCACCACCACATTCCTTACATTCATAAAAGCTACGGAATATTTCACTGTAGGCCCGCCAGAAATGTCGATGGAAATGTGAATTAAAAGAAAGAGCTGTCTGAAGGTGACAGAGATATTGGATGAAGCCCAGGTAATCCACAGATGAAAATATAAGAAAGTTTAGTGACATGTACAAAGCAACTTCTGTAAAGAACTTTCATTCTGACGAAAGGTAATATGATTCAAGAGATGCTATAGTCTGCAAGATGAACCCGTCCGGGCAAGAAACTCATTTCGGGGAAGAGGTAGAATAAATTCCCTCTGTGCCATCTCTCTGAGCCCAAACACTGGGGTAATGGTTTTGGCCAGAGCAGATGAGTTATTCAGCATCTCTGTGGAAGCCTCGCTGGGCTACAGCATGCTGTGGTGTACTTTCTCATGGAAAGGCTGTGACACTTTTCATGGCAGCTCTCACACTCTGAAATCACCAGCCTTGCGATAGTGGCTTTTGGGATTCAGATAATAGATAATTTCTCAGAAAAAGACCCAGTCATTTCCTGAAGGAGGGTATCTTTTATTTATCACAGTACCTTCTGATTTGTTCCTATTCTTGGCATTGGACTGCATGTATATGATAAACAAATTGCAATTATTTCCTCTTGCAGCTGTCTTCCTTTGCTGGTACATCTTGGGCTTCTTTATAAATTATCCCCCTCATGGTCAGGCAAAGACTTGTGAAAGAATGCAATTATTGCTTCATAACCATGAGATATTTTTACCATACAAGATATAGTAGAATCTTATTTCCTACCCAGTGTCTTTTGTCTATCAAGATATTAGTCTGAAAGGCTTTATGAAATATGTGAGGTATCAACAGTGTCATGACTGGGAGGTCCACAACAGAAGCCATTTTGTGTGCAATAATTAAATTATATTTCCTTGCACTGAGAACAGTGGAAAGTTGGCCAGTCATTATCATGTGGAAAATAATTTTAAATCCCCCTGAAGAGTTTACCTTCAAACAAAAAAATCATCTTGAAAAATCATGTCTCTGGTACCGTTATTCTGCATGTGAACCAAAGACTTGGAAAATAAAAAATAAAAGAAGAAAAAAGAAAAGGCCTTTAGCTTTTCTATCATCAGTTACCTTAATTTCTTCCCCATTTCAGCTTCCTAAGGGTTCATTTCTGTTTGGTGGTTGGCACTTAGGCAGAATGTTTGTTGTCTAAACATTTTTCCAAATTCTAGGAGGTGACATTAAAAAAAGCATGTTTTTTTAGGGGGGTGCTTACAGGGACCCTTTTCTGACTCCTCTATCTCATGAGCACTGCTCCCTGTGTTAGCTTTCTCATTTGTGTAATTGGACACTGCTGAAGGTTTAACTAAAACTAAACTCTAATCGTGCTTTCATCCACAGAGGGTAAATACAGGGGACTTCTTAATGTTTGCCTATTCTTAAATGAGGTGTTTTCTCTTACTCAGCTAACAAAAGTAGTAGGATTCAGTTTATCTCTACTTATATGTCTGACTGCAGATCTGTTTTCCAGCTGAATATTTTGTCTTTTCTTGTCTGGTGTGGTACAAGTGCACTGGAGAGTGCACTGATTTGCCTCTGTTGTATTCCAAGACCATCTGCTGAAATCTGGTTTACTATGGTGCTTCCTTTCTTCAACAGCTTATAATTCAATGCCTTCACTCTACTTCCAGGGCCTTGGGTTTCTTTGTCCATCTTGTGGAAAACATTGCCTTCTCCACACATGCACACCAGTATTTCTCATTGGGTTATGTAATTTGTGCAGCCAAAATTATTACATGGACAGTTTTTTACACACATTTTCCAGTTTTGCAGTGTTGTCCATTCCCTTTAATTTGACTTCCCATTTGTTCTTTTAACTTTTCTTAGAACATATAGTGCAGAAGTATACACTGAAACTGGGGTCTGAGGCTAGGAAGTGCTTTAGGAGCCAAAGGCCCTTCCCTAGGAACACCCAGAATATATACTAATGAGGACTGTCCTTGGGGTTACCCAACAAGCCTAAGTAGGACTCCCAGTTTGGTGTTCGACTCCCTGAGTGTCACCTCTACCTGCCCAAATGCAGAGCTTGTTAGAGTTGCAAACCTGTGACCTGAGAAGGTTCATCAGCTATAATAATCAAGCCCTGAATTGTTTAATAATCCACCTCAATGTAATGTCTGTTCTGCAGCCCTGACATCTACAAGACCATCATAACATGGTGACATAAATGGACTCCATACCTTCTCAGAGGCAATATGTCTCATAGTTTTATTTCCTTTTTTCTTCTGATAGGAGTTAGTAGGAGATTTGTAGGAGATTTTGCTTCCCTTTCTCCCTTTTCCCATTGTTTTAGCACCAATACAGTGTCATGTCAAAGAAATAAATGCTGGGCAGTGGCAGAGCTGCAAGGCCAGAGGAGTACACTCTCCATGCACTCACATGTTGGGAAACGATGGTGTAAGATTGTGATCTCTCTTGCAGGATGATCTTATCCTACATTACAACCTCTGCTTGAGATTTTTTTTAAGGGTTGTTTTTTTTCTTTATTTCCTCATGCAAAAATCATGAAGTATCAGAGTTTTCTGTCCTATGAATATTTCCAAAAGTCATGTGCTCCTTCTCAGCTCCTTGCTAGTAAAGCATTGAACTACATCCACCTGGGAAAATCTCAATTTCTACCATGGCATCGGTCCCCACAGAGCTTGAATAAAACCCACCTTCTCCTGGGTTGGCTTTGTGGCTGAAGATGTTCCTCAAGTTTTGTCCGCTGTATTGATTTATAGGGGTTTGTCCTTTCTATGAAAATTAGGTGCCTGAGTTTGTTTTCGTCATGTGAGTAAGCATGAGACGTGCTTAAAGCAAAAAGAAGTTTTATCCTCATGAAGCAAAGCTTTTGGTTATTAACGCAATCAACACAACACAGGTATCAAATATATCTAGTCTGAATCTCATCCAGTTTCTCCTATGGCAACCTTCTTTCAGAGAGTCTCTCAAGACTCCTCTCTAGAATACGGTCCCATGCTTTGCTTGCTCCTTCTTCTTTACACCTCGGCATCTGGTAGCTTCTTCATTCAAAGGAAATTCCAAAGCATTGATCAAGTAACCTCTCCTTTGTGAATTTAGGGGACTTTGTTCTGTGGCATTGCCATTAGGTACTTGCCACAGGGAAGAATGGTAGAGGTGCACTCAGGCTATCTGATGACACAACTCTGACAGGTGGATCAGGCCACAGCTTGTTAATTCTCCTGTCTCCTTGCTTCTCCTCGCAGGCTGTAAAATGAACTGCACTCACGAGCAAACTTTCTGCAGAACATATATGATCTGGTTTTGTTGGTTTAGGCTCCTAACTTTCTACAGAACCCAATACATCCTGCAAACTTTGGGAATGTTGTGATGATCTTTCTTTTGCTATAACATCTTCCATTTTTTAATAAGCAGTTAATTGAAACTGTCTAGAGTTTTCAGGTAAGAATGCACATTTTTAAGAACAGAAAAAGATTAATAAAATGAGATGTTTTCTCAAGAAAGTTTATTTCCATTAACCAATATTCTCAATAGATTAAAATCTTGGAAAAAAATCCCCAAACCTTTTTTAGCACACACACTGTATTTCTTATATATATATATATATTTAACCGTACAATATTTATATGTAACCATACAATACAGATATTTATATATGCTAACACTACAGCACTGACATGGTTCCAAAAAACAGTTTGAAAGGTCATACTCACCTCTTCTTCTAAAACAAACTGTGGGAGAATTCTGCTGATATTTTTCCTTATACCTGTGTTACTGGAACCCATATTTTCTTTTAAATGTTCTTTACTGCTCTGTGTGTGGCATAAACAGATAAAAGCAGTCAAGTAGAATGTATTACACAATAAATATTTTTGTGATAGACCTGGTTTCTGCTGAATTGAGAGGCAGCCAAAAGCGGACTAACCAGAGTTGTTATTCATCCTGATTTTGCTGGCTTTGTTCATTAAAAGGGTGTCAGCCTTTTCTGTTTCCTGTAAAAAAACATACGTATTTATGTTGAAATAATGATACTGTGCTGGACTGTAACAGTCTGTATTCCTTTCCTCATTCTACAAACTGATACTTAGTTTTCTGCCAGTGAATCTGATGAAAGATACAAATGCAGAGCAATGGCCTCCTTCTTCATTGTGAAGAAATTACAGACAGCATTTCCAATAAGGTGTTAGAGGTGGAAAACTAGATGCCTCCACAGTAGGCCATCTCCCAGACTTACCACTTCTCCTTCTGTAGCAAATATTCTGTCTGCCCAGGAAGCATAAAGTTCTAATTTCTTGTGTTTCCACTTGTAATAAAATTTCCACTTTTTGGGGTGCTTAAACACTGTGGTCTTGCTGTGTCCTTCTTCATCCACTCAAAACGCTGCTGGTAGGATCAGATTTGTGACTTGTCAGTCTGATTGCACTCTTCACTTTGCATGCTTGTATTAATTCTTTCCCCATTACTATATAAAAAATAAACTTCTTATCTCTGTTTATAAAATCCTACAGTGTTTATCTTCATCCTCTTCTATCTTCTAGCACATAGTGATTTGCTTGCATCTTCCTCTATGTCCATAATGCTTGATTTGCTCCTCTTTTCTTAGCCTACTCCAAGCATAAATACCTTCCTATCACTCCATCTACATCCTGAAACCCACCACCTAATTGTCTTTGAAATAAGGGTGCCATGTTTCCAGAAATCATTCCTGAAAAACTGTGATTTCTGTCTGCACTTTTTTCTTATTTGATTTTTTCTGCTCAGTTCCTACCTTAATTTCAAAACGTGCAGTTTTTCTGAATCACATCCTAAGGAATATATTGAATATGAGTGCTTTAGGCAGAATTGCTTATATCTTAATTCTTTATGCAGTACTTATCACAACAGCTGCTTGACTGGGACTGTGATGGTGCTTAAAGATCCCACTTTTTAAGAATGTAAGTATAGAAAGGACAGAGAGAGTTCCCCAGCGTCAGGCTTGTTTGGGTAGTCATGCTTGATTCTTGACTGTGCTTTGTACAAGGTAGATTTTGCTCTTTCCTCATCATCACACAAGATAAACAGGGGTAGGAAAAAACAGGTACACACCTGGAACACCATGGCACTGTTGAAGTGGAGATACTGGCAGTTAGTTACCTTTAGTGGTGCTCACCTCTAGGAAGCTGAGAATTAACTTTGACCTGCAGGATCAAGATCAGAAAAAAGGCTAAATTTCGCAATAAATGCAACACAGGAAAACATAAAAGAGAGAAATCAAACTTCAAATCCAGTTTTATTTTAAAAGGAACAAAAAACCTATAATTTACATATTTTTTTCTAAAAAAAACCCTTCTTCCCCTATTCCATTATTAATAATAATACAAGTGTTGAAGAGACAGCTTAAGCCATTTGACTCTTTCCTGTAACATTCTACTTCAACTCTGCCTTTTTCCCATGGAGATAATAAAATGCCTGGAAGTAAACAAAGCTCAAGCAGATCTCCTAAAACTTTCAGTGAATCCTAACAAGCACATAAATTGGAGTATCTGTAATTGTTTGATCATCTTTTGGTTTTATATTTCATGCGTGGTTATTTTTGTTTTTCCCTTGATCTCCTGGGAATTTTCTGATAGCTGACTCTCCCTGGGTTCTATGTTTACTCTGCGAGACGAATATTTACAGCTGGGTAAAGAGGAGCAATATCTGCAAATTCTGTATCCCTGAATGCCTCCTACCTCCCAAGAAATCCCTATTCCGTCTCTATTTAAAAGAAATCAAGAAATTAATTTCTTTGCCAGGATGTCTCTGAATTTTGCGTGATAAAGCCATAGTGGATTTGAAGGAATAAGGCATTTCTGGAATGTTGGCCTATTTTTAACTCTGTATATTTCAGTGGTCAAAGTTGCGCAAGCATTTTCTAAAATAGTGCCACATGTCCTCATGGTGGAACGCACATACCTTATGGTTTTATCATTAAATGCGGAAACAGCCCTAAACATCACAGTGAGACAGCTCAATGGGTGGTCTGAAACTCCTATCTTTCCTTCTAAGAGCAGAAAGGAAACTCAAGTATCAAGTCTTTGCAGAAAAGACTAATCTGTGGCTAGAAGATCAGATAATTATGGGATAGTTTACACTGACAAGGTCATTAAACCTTGCTTTTTTTAAGTTCACACACTTAACAATTTTTAATCAGCAATTTGAGGTTTGAAGAAGTGGGTGGCCGGTAAATCTCTTACTCATCTTTTCACAATCAATTTAATGACATGCTATGGATATTGTAAAGCATTACTTTGTATACAATAGGATGCAAATGCAGCTTCTATCTCTGCAATAGATGTTTCTTCTTTCATTTAAAACTAAATTAAATTATCCTCTACAAAAATTATGCCTGCAAAAGAACAGCAGAACCTTTTATTCTTTTTTTCTTGGAATGTGTGAAATCTGTTGTTTGGTAGTTGCTACATTTAATGTAGCAGCATAGCATAGTGCAGTGTTCACCATACTTATACATCCCCACACATAAAGATTACAAGGTGATTCATCCTTCAGCCTGGATTTTTCAAATGCAAATCTTTTTCTGTAAAATGGTTTGAGTCTAAAATATAGATGAACTGCTTCAAATTATCAAAATTCTTGGTTTAGAATTGTACTTTGTGGGAGTTGCTTACTAAGTCCTTGTTCCCTCAGAATTCTCCATCTGAGTTTTTGGAGCTAATGTACCTTGACAAGAACCTGTGAAAATATGAGCCGGCCAACAAAGAGTATAACATGACTTAAAACTTTCCTAAGATCTGCTGGCTCAGGCCTACTTTCAGATCATACTAACATCCATACCCTTGCTACTTAGGACACTTGCTGTGGATTTAGACTAACAAAGCAAGTGGAATGTGACCTGGAGTGTATTCCGAAGTCAGATGGACAGCGTCTCTATTATGGAAATACTAAGCACTCTTCAGTGTAGGTACAGGTTTCTCCCTCTTTTAATCAATTCACTGAAATATGCAAATGAGAAAAAATGTGGCAAAGTCAACATATTTGTGAAAACTGGGGACCAAAAAAAGTTTTGGTTAAACTCCAAGAACCATGATCTTTTCTTTTTTGCTTTGAGTCAATGACATTCAAATTTTGAAAAACTAAAATATTAAAGAAATCATCATTTTGCACAGCAATGCTGTTTAAGTTTTTGGACATTCAAGAAAACAATCAAAAGGCATAATCAGTTTTCGTTCTCCTTCCCATCTCCTGCCCTTGCTGGTGTCTGACTAACACAACACCCTTGGTGACTAACACAACACCTTGCAAATATTTGAGAAAAAATTTTAAAATATTTTAAACTAGTTCTAGATTCCCTTTACCTTTATAAAATCTTGAAAATACTTCTATTAATGGAGCCTTTTTGTACATTTTCTCTCCTTTCCTACCAAAATTTAAATTTTTGTTGTAAGTTACTTGACAGTGACCCTTTCCAAACACAAACAAAACATGTAACGTTATTTGCAGTTCCTGAGGCAACCACTATAAATGGCAGCAACACAGAGAATTGCTGTAAGTTTACTGTTATGTCACTATGGTGTCCATATATAAAAGCAAACTACTGTTTTCTCTGAAGCTGCAATAAATACTTTTTAAGGCACCCAGTTGCTAAGGGCACTGATTTCTTTCAAGAAAGAGCTTGAAAACAGGCTTTGCTGGTGACGGGGAAGGGGCCCAGGCAGCCCCACGTGTCCCACCCGTCATTCAGCCGCCCACCCTGCCATGACTGCTGCTACACCAGCTGGCAGAAAAAAGTGGGAAAGGTCTGGGTCCATCCCCTGGGCCAGTGCCTCAAATCCTGCCGAGGCTAGGTGCCAGGGCAAAAGGCAGGCTTGGTGGTGGGAGACCAGGAGAGCCATCAGTGCTCCAGGGCAGACCCCTCACAGGGTGTCACAGCTCCCAGTGGGTCCACAATTCCAATGGCTTTGCTCTCCCCGTTCAGCAAGCAGCTGGGCAGTGAGACCTCAGATGTTTTGGGGCTATCATAGTAAAGCTTGTCTTGTGTATCCTTCATTGCATTCTCAGGCAGGCTGTTGGGATCAGGAGAAAAATCTGAGGGTGCTACCAAAATATTTGGTGCTGCAAGGATTCCTGCTACTTTGGCAGCTCTTCTCTAGGTGTGTTTTAATGGGATGTGTTCAGAAAGATATTTTAAGATGACAAATTATTAACAAAATATTGGCTTTGATTCCAACGCTTAGGCCATTATTAGATGTGTAAATGGAGTAGCAAGAAGCTCTGCTTGGGAAAGTCTTTGTGGCAAAGGATCTCTCCATGGCACCAGGGATGTCTGCATCTGCCTCTGGACAACACATCCCACTCTCCCTCGTAGCCTGCGGTCTTCAGAGATGAGCTGACGTGCAGAGCTAGAACTGTCTTTTCTCTGGCAATTCTTGAGCACCCTGCAGACTGGCATTAGTTCAAACAACCTCCAGGTTGCTGTTGCATTTGTTATATTTCCTTCCCACCGATCTTCCAGCGGAGCAGTTTGTATGAGAGACTGCTCAACTAAGGAAAGAAGGGAGGGGAAATGCCAGTGGCCATTCCTTGACAAGGAGCTTGGGCCTCTCCCATTAGCACACATGGGATGTCAGAAGAGGCCGCATGTTTACTATGTATGCAATTATTCTCAGGTCCTCGTGGATAAATGTGGATTCCTAGCACAGTATGTGTGTGTTTGCTGGTGCTGTCTGGAGCAGAGGGCTCCGTATGTCTTGTACCTTTCCACAGTCAGACAGGAATAATTCCCTTTCTCACTCTTTCTCTCTTTGGCTTAAATATAGTCCCCAAAAAGTCATTAATTGCCCTGATTTCTTTCCTGGGAAAATGAGAGAAACATCTGCCCTAGTATTCAGAAATTCATAATTTTTCAAGCAGGCTACATGGGCAGATTAAAAATAAAAAAAAATCATGCATCTGAATCAAATAAAAATGTATTTTGTGGGATGCTGTTACCATCAAAATCCTGTTAACTATCTTTAAAAACAATTAATCCTACTAACTCACCAACATTTTCCTTACTTTTCACATTACAGTAAGGCACAAGCTGATGAGAATAAGAAGCCATTCCCTTTTCAGAAACTGTACTTAAACGTCTCAGACGTGGCCATAATTTTATTCACATTTACCTGAACATTGCCCCTGTCATACCTGTATGTAGTTTCCTGATTAAACTGAAATATTTAAAGAAACATAAGTCATCTTTATTATGAAATACATGTTTTGATCCTCCATCTTTGCTTTTTCTCACCTGGGGCTACCCCTTCTAAAGCTTTACTTCAGGAGTGCTGAAGAATGGTGCCATGCTATCCCTTCACAGGTGGTGTAACACAGTTTTAAAGAGAAAATAGAAAATGGAGGTAAAATTACATTATTTTTTGAGTGTTCTACATCTAAAAAAAAAAAAAACCACAATAAAAAAACCCAAAAATACCCACAAAAATAAAGACTCAGAAATAAGAAAGTGATACCACAGAATTCCACACCTCTTTTGTGTTCTTTTTTAATATTTGAGTACCCCCATTTTCCAGTGCCAGAATCCTGAAAGCCAGGTCAGACTTGCTCTTGCTCACCTGCTTTTGCATGAAGGAGTTTCTAGGAAGACCCTCAATTCAATGTGGTCCAATAAAGCAGTACAGTGAAATAACAGTAACTAATCTCCCCCAGTCACCCTATGGTCAGCCAAGACCTGTCTGAAAGTAAACTGAAAATGCCATTTCATTTTCAGTATTTTCACTTTAGAAAATCCAAAAAGTTTACGATTCCTGCAATGCAAACCAAACACAACAGAGGTTGCAAGTGATGAGACACTTCTAAGTCATAATTTCCTGTCTGTAGATGCAGATCTGTACTCCCATACATGTAGGTAAGAAATTTCGCTTTGACTCTGAATGATACAGAAGAGCACAATGTGCAGCACCCTGGTCATGCCAAACCTTTTTACAACCTCAGCAGCCTTTCCAACAACATTGCACCAGCTCAGTTTCTGGTCTATTTGGAAAACACAAGACTGTATTTAGGCTTTCACATCATCTTAATTTTCTTTCAAAACGCAGCAGAAGGAAGAACATACAGACACCTTACTGCTGTCACCATGGTTATGCTTCTGGCTCACCTGTCAGAAGGGACATAACTCTGCTGTGTTTGCTCAGCCGGCTCTCTGGCCTCGGAGGCAAATTTGCTGAGTGAACTGTGGACTCAGCCAGCTGCAATGAGGCCACGTGAAATTAGTCCAGTTGCTCCCATCCAGGTTGATTCAAAGTGCTGTGCAAAGCTTTAGTGAGGCTAAAACTTGTTCACCAACAACTGAAGCATTTGGGGTATAAAAAAAAGGAGTATTTATCACCACAGAAGGCAGAAAAAGGCAAAAGGAGGTAAAATTATGTTTAAGTGAGAAAGCCGAAGAAATTCAGGTCCTCAATAAGAAAATTGTGTAAGCCTGTTCTTGCCATTGAGCACAGACGTATGTTGCAGTGGCTGTGATGAGTAATTAATGTATGTACAATGGGAGCATAATCTACATTCAGCACAATACTTCATCCCTGCGACCATGCTATGGTGAGCATCAGAGCTGTGGTTTATGCAGCCTGGTTTTAACAATGTAAGCAATCCGAGGATTCAAGGCAGAATTTCAAGAGCAAACAGTGCTCCAAAGTATCGTGGCATCTGAAAACTTTTGGGACTGTTCTGGGAGGGGGAAAGGGCATTTGAGGTGAATGACGTTGCTAAAAGTCATAACGAAAGATTCCTATGGCTTTTCCATGTTTTTCTTCAAAAGTTAAAGACAGTGGGAAAGAAACTTATAGCCAAGTACAGAAGCATTGACCTTGTATTCTTTCTCTCCAGCTTAATATTTTCTTAGCATACAAAAAGGAAATTTTGAAAAAGTAACTTTTTTTCTTTTTCTATTAAAAAAGGAAAAATATGGGGAAAGAAAATCTATAAGTAAGCAGAATTTCAAGCACTCTTTTTCTATGCCCTTTTTGACCGAAAAAAATATCCCTCAACTTATTCTAATGGGAAGCTAAGAGCAAGTTTGTGAAAATATAAGTGTGCAGAAATGATGATAGTAAAATGCTTAAGGGATGGATATGGAGATCAATTAGTTCAGCGTATGTAGCACCATTCCAGGTAAGGGAATGTAAAAGATATAGAAGCATTTTCCTATGGCATGTACAACTTATATCAGGAATAGTCTCAGCAAAACTGAGAGGACTTCTGAAGATAAGTTCATGGTTTTGGTAAATGGTCAATAGGTTTATTTATTCTGAGCTAAAAATGTTTTTGGCACAGGAAAATACACAGCAGGAACCTAGTGGCTGGTCATTGGGAAATCAAACATTTTATTCTGTGAAGCCTGTTAACATTTCTTAAAATGTTCAGATTCAGCAAGTGTGGCAAAACAAGACCTTATGTTAAACAGGCAGTATGTTAAAATTCACCCCATTAAATAACGGTCCAAAATAGAAATATCAGTACATTTATGTTTTAACTACAATTCTTTTCATAGCATTTTTTCTTGTGCTTGGAATTGAGAGGTAAAGGAAATTTAGTCTAGATTTTTGATTTGTGATCCATTTGATAAGACATGTCTCATGTCCCAGAGAGTTTGTTAAGAGCAACAAGATTTCAGTTGAGTTACTCCAGATTTGACAGTATTACCAGCAAGCAACCCAAGGCACAAAGTATACCTGCACTTCATTTTAAATGAAAGAAGACATAAGAGCTAGGAAGAGTTGCCAGAAGTATCTATTCTGAGAGTGAGAGGCAACACAAAGAAGGACCAAATTCACAGCGCAGCAAAGTATATAAAGAATGAGCTTAGTCTATCTTGAAAAATGCAGACCAGAATATGAAGTGGGAAATAAAAGATATAGGCAGGTGTGAGCTGACGAACGCAGCCTCCTGAAGATAAAGTTAGGGCATCTGAATGTTGTGATGTAATATTAAGCCAATGAAAGGCCATCTGAGAAGGGCAATTCTATTAAAAGAGCAAGATAAAATACAAAGTTGAAATATTTAAAACACAGTATTAGTAATACAGAAACTTATCCGTTCACGTTTTCCAAGATATAAACAGATTCTGTATTGGGGTAAAAAGGAAGCTTCTGATAAAATGAAGGGGGAAATGGTGTCTTATAGTACTTAATGAAAATTTACATAATGCTCATTATAGGTGTTTATCAAAGATCAGTGTAGTTATAAGAGGCAGAGAGTCCTCTGGTAACCAGAAAGAATTGTTTTAATATGTTTTTGGGGGTGTAACTGTGACATTACCAGACACCTTATTGAATTTCTATGAATTGAAAAGAGATTTCCAGTTATTTTTTAAAATCTCTCTCTCTGACACATACTTTTCAGTGACTTTACACAGGCTTAAAACCTTGAGCTATAAACTTTTCTCACTCAGTGAAGTCATAATCTCCCAACAATGTAAAACACTATAACTATAGCAAGTTAATGCAATGCAAGTGAAATTCTTCTGACAACTGCAGTGGTCATGAACTTTTGGTAATTGCAGATACCCGAATGTGAAACACCTTAAACCCAAATTTTTGCCAGACAAGCCAAAATTAGGCACACCCTAAATTTGTCAATAGATGCTATGCTGAATTGCCTGAACTGGGAAGAAATTTTCATATTTGGTGTGCACCGTAAAGCTGTTTATACTTATAACACCATGTATTTCTTATGTATTTCACATCCTTCTATGGACTTCAGAATATTTTGCACGTATTAATCAGACTTCATAATGTTTCAAGGAGGCCTTAGATCATTGAGGAATCAGCTGCTTGCATTCTTCCTTTCAGCACAATATTTTTCTTTTCAGACAGTGTTGAGGAAAGGATCTACCCAAGTGCTGATGAGATCAAAGGAAAACTTCAGCCAGTTTCCATTGTATCTGGCCAGTCCTCAAGTTTTGGCAGGTTTTCTCATATGTTTAATAACCCTCACCTCTTGCAGGAACTGAAGATACTGACCAGAGAGAATAACATTTGTACTAAAATTTTAAGTGAAATTTTGAACATGTTCTTGCAAGCTGGTAAGTGTTCTTTTAAAGTGGAAAAACCACCATTGAAAACTGCGGGCAATAATCAGCTCCTCTGAGAGTTGTTTGTTTAACTTGAGTTTACTTTTAACAGGTGTTCCCATAAGCAGGAGAGACTTTATTCCCTGTTTTGATTTATTATTCCCAGATATAATACTCTGCATTTCTTCAGACTAAATTGTGTTTTGCACCGACTGACCTAGTGCACAGAAAGGTCTGGCTTCTAGATCTGGTGCAATTGTTCCTCATTATTTGATCTCCACCTTTGATCAATAGCGTGGTATCAATTATTTGTTATTATTACACTGTTGAAATAATGGATTGGGCAGGTATCCTTGAAGAGTTCTGGGTAAAAATGCAAGTAACATTAATATTCATCTAATTTAACACAGCAGGCAAAGAAGAAAAGCCTGCTATGCACAAATCACTATTTACCATAGCTGGGGTAAATGTGGTGGCGGCATCCAAATGCACCTGCAAAAGGAGAGAATGAGGCTGCAAAGTGGGTCATGTTACTTTGGCTGGCATTCAGCTGCCGACACTATGAGCTACATCCTTGTTCCTGGAGGGGCTTCTACTATAAAGCTAGTCCAAAAAGATGTTTTACTTACACAGACACCCTTATCCTCAAACTCCTGAAATGACTTGGTGCCCACATTCTAAGACAGCAACAAGGAATGAAGGGAGGGAGGCTTTTCTCTAAAGAGGGCCCCAAATGAATATAGCAGCAGATAAAATATTCTCTTGCAAAGGTCTTGACCTCTAGAAAACACAGTGATGAATAGCTGCCAACTCCAGCACCACCTATATGTAATGGATGAAGAAGTTAGGAGACGGTTTCTTAGTGATCCTGGTACACTCCTTAAGCTGCTGGCTTTCTCAAGTGTGGGTGTTCCTGATTCTCTTGTTTATACACATAATATTTAGGAAAGCTGTGTCTTCCCAAGGGTCCAATTTCAGTAACAAGGGTCAATGGTGATTGAAGTCAGTGGGATTTCAAAATATGCTTAAAGATAAACACATGGTTTGGTACGTTGCTCAATCAGAGCCAGAATGTGTGGTGCTGTTCAGCATTTCTAATCGATAAGTTCACGTGGTTTTGAGATGTATAATATCTGATTATGGTCTTTATCTGCTCACTGCCTTAAGAGTCTGTAAAACTCCTTCTATTTGTCCTTTTGTTTTAGGGGTAGGTTTTTAGTTGAAAGCCTGATCTGCTGATCTGAGAAAATATTCTGAGATATTTAATAGCCAAAATTGAATATCCACTCTATTTTATTTACAGCTCACATTTGGCCTTTCAAAGTCCTCATTTCCAGAACCTCTCGCATTTTCTGCTTCATGAATTCTTAATGAGTTCCAGTTGAAAGTGCTACAGATCCACATTTGGATCATAAAACCCCCCTGAAAGGTACCGTATGGCTTCCCCCAAGCCCCCACTCCACCCTGCTGCTCTAGCCTCCCCGCCTATTTCGCTAAATGTTGGCAATTTCACCAGCAGTCCGGCTGACCCACTATGTTTTAAAATCCTTTTAATCCTCTTTATAGTAACAGAAACATTTGAGGCTGATCTTTGAAGGCTTTGTACAGTGCGGAACACCTGTGGCTTAATGCGCCGTGCGAGCAAACACGCCGCGTGAGTCTAATGCGGTCTGGCACGCCGGAGCGCTGCTGCACAACACCACTACAGTAATGAGGCCATACCCTCACCTCAGGACCCTTACCTTCACCCCTAAATCCGCATTATCGAATGGCATACCAGCCCAATAACTGACTGCATCTCACAGGTGTCACTAAAAATCGTTCCCCGTGTTGACTGGAAGCCGAATGTGCGGACGCCCCGTCTACACCGCACAGTCTGCTGCTTGGTCCAGCACAGGGCCATGTGCTTTCTGCTCTGTGCCTGGAGACATGACAGCTTGGCCGACCTGGATGAAACACAGGGTTAGATCCAGGCTTCCATCTGCACTCATAAAAAAATCCTTGCTAACAACCTGAAGTACCGGTGACGTCAGATATTACTCTAAAAAAATCTTTGCAAACACACAGACGGATTGAATTTGTTAAGAAGTAAAGGTTCCAGAAACTTTTAAAGCCTTTTAGGGAATGTCACTACCCGAGTTGGCATCTATTTCATTTTGTGTCTCTGTTGTCTTCGAGCTGTTCACCTTCAGCATTTTATCTCTGCGTAGAGTGTTAGCTCAGAAACTGCTCGGAGAAGGAGATAAGGAGAGAGAGCCAAGAATGAAGAAAAGCAAGCTCTGCTGAAAGATGTAAACCCCCAGCTACATGAGGAAATCCACTCTGGTATCCTATAGGCAGTAAAGAAGGTATTTTAGTGCAGAGGACAGGCAAGGAGGACACATAGGCATTTGTGAAGACTAAAAGCTCACACGGGAGGCTGGAGAGCAGGAGCTGCACATTGCTCACCCTGGATCTCTCTTTGGTTTGACTGTTTTGATGAACGCAACCAACAGGTTCCTCTGACACATACATCTCTAAATCTGTAGAAAAGGCTTTTTAATTTTTTTTTTTTTTTTTACTTCCTGGGAATACTATGAAGTGCAATAAATCATGAACATACTGCCCCTCTACTCTGCTCTGGTGAGACCCCACCTGGAGTGCTGCGTCGAGCTGTGGAGCCCTCAATATCAGAAGGATATTGACCACTTGGAGCGAGTCCAGAGGAGGCCACGAAGATGATCAGAGGGCTGGAGCACCTCTCCTATGACAAAAGGCTGCAAGAATTGGGCTTGTTCAGCCTGGAGAAGAGGAGGCTCCGAGGAGACCTCATTGCAGCTTTCCAGTATCTGAAGGGGGCCTATAAGGGTACTGGGAGAGGACTTTTTACAAGAGCCTGTAGTGATAGGACAAGGGGTAATGGGTATAAATTGAAATCAGGGAGGTTTAGATTAGATATCAGGAAGAAATTCTTCACAGAGAGGGTGGTGAGGCACTGGAACAGGTTGCCCAGAGATGTTGTGGATGCCCCATCCCTGGATGTCTTCAAGGCCAGGCTGGATGTGGCTTCGAGCAACCTGGTCTAGTGGAAGGTGTCCCTGCCCATGGCAGGGGGTTGGAACTAGATGATCTTTAAAGGTCCCTTCCAACCCAAACCATTATGTGATTCTGTGATTCTATGATTCTATGAACATACACAAAATGCTTTGAGATCCCCAGAGGACATGGACCACAGAAGTGCAAAACACAGCCATGACAAAGGCTACTAGTATGGGGTTGGATCCTGAGGCGGTGGGAACTAGTCGGACTCTGGTCAATAGAGGAGGGGAATAAAAAAGTTTTTTTCTGTTTTGTGTACTGCTGACAAGTGTGACACTAGTTATCCTAGGGAGAGCAAATGTACATCACATAGGAAGGCAATAAGGAATTTTGGCTGGTTGTCAGTGTTCCTTCCATGTTCCCACCTCAGCTTTGAAAAACGCAGCAGTCAAATCTTCCCAAACTGATAATGGCTCACCCTGAAAATTAATTTTCATTACAAACAGAGTCTGCTTAGAAGATTACTTCTTTTGTGAGAAACATCTATAAAATGCCAACTGTATTTGACCTCTTAAATTCCCATTTCACCGACACATGATTAATAATAAATAATAATTTAATTCATATAATACTCTTAAACCACCAGTAAAATGTTTTAATGAATCTTTACTGGCTTGAAACTAACTTTGAACAGAAAATATTAAGCAGCTTGAAATAAAATGGAAAAGTAATAAAGTATCAGGCCTACATTATGCTTTTATTTACAAGGGTGAAAATACATATTTATGCTTCTAATCCACTTCTGTGTAAATCTACTATCTTTTTCCCCCTAGGTTTGTTTCTTAGAAGAAAAAAATGTTGCAATTGGGCTGGTTCAGCCAAATAAATTCCCACCAAAACCAACTTAGGGATGACAAAACAATAGGGTTAGGTCTACATTTTTCCAGGCACTCTAGAAAGATTTTAGGTCTCTGGTGACTTGCACCAGTAAGTGGGTTTCCAGTCAATAGGGTGGTCTGCTCACTGCCGAGCCTCCAAGACCCTCTGCCAAAGGGTGTGACAAGATTTGGAGCGACCATGGCTTTCACTGGAAAAAGTTCTTTAAAATTACACATTTGGGATTTTCAAAGATCATCCAGCAAAGCACGCATCCAAACTTTTCCGTTTCCAAACTGCAAGGTGGCCCTGAGTTCGTCTTCAAGAAAAGGAGCTGAACTGCTGAAACCATGCAATTTCTCGCTGGTTTAATCAGCTGCCAGAAGTGCTCCAGATCAGGCGGGTTTCGATTCAGAGATCTTTCCTTTTATTTTCCATTGGAGCTCTATGGTCATGTCCTTTACATGCTTAGGGGTGAAATGCCTTTAGGTATTAACAACGGTATAGTATAAGGCCCAGAAAAGACATATGAAATTTCCAAAACAGAGCTAAAAGCTTTTGTTTGGAAATTGCTTAAAATAAAGGTTCCTCTTTTGAGGAGCTCCACCTCCAGATTTCCTTCTGACACACGTAATTGCTGATGAATCACTATTTTCAGATGCAAAAAGTATAAAATAGATCCTTTTCAACTACCTCTAACTGAAACCATAAGCAGCAATCTGAGCCAGGCAGGGAAGAACACCGCTTGCAGCTGAGCCAGGAGGAAGTGATTTTAGCTTCACCATTTAGATGAGGTCTGTAACACCCTATCCTCATGTGTGTTACAGGCAATGCCGCAAATGCATTGCCACGCTGCGTAACGACTGCCACACTGTTCAGTGAAATCTCAGAACCTCCTGCTTTTGACCTATCTCAAGGAATGTGCACACATGCTTATATAAATAAAGGGGCACTTCTGAAAGTATACCTTAGTGCTGGGCGATAGCTTTTACCTATTTTTTGTCTGCAGTTGTTACAGAGTCTCTGCTGAATTGTACACCGTAGCGTTCGGGTCACTGGAGCTGCTGCCCTGCATGTGTCCATCATCTCAAAGAGGTATTGTATTAAGCTGGCATCTGTGAATGGCAGAGAGAAATGAGATGAAGATAGATTTATTTCATTGTGATTTTATTTCTCATATTTTCTTGCTAAAGTAGTACCTAAATAGCAGAACTTTGGAAGGAAATGTGATATAAAAGAACAGAAGTATAGAAATCAAAAAAGCAATCCTGTGCTTCTTTATGTTGAAACTGGTTCAGTTTAGGAAACAACCTGGAATACAGTGATGCAAATCATTAGCAGCACATCTCTCCTAATAATCTTAATTATGAGGCAAAATCTAAAGCCTCCCCAAATCTGGCAAAATTTGGAACAGAGTCTAAATTTCGGGACACATGCCTCCAAAGATGCAGCAATATACAATAGAAAACACATTCTGTGGGATGAATAAAAATGTGTCAAACTCCTGCCTGATATTCAAGATCATGCACTAAGTAGCTGGGTAAATTCTATCTTGCCAATATTAAAACCAGAAAAATGTGATTTACCTCCTTGTACTCCCCCCACCATGACATTTCATCCCTAGAAATTAAGAAGACAAAGAAAAGGGGGTGAAAGGGATGTTTCTGCGCCTTTCCTCCTTGTTTCAGAGGCTCTGAAAAGCTCATAATCTAACCAAATTTGTCTCTAACAGAAATTACTACCCTTCCTTTCATAATGTAGAGAGTTTATGCTTGTTTCTTTAATATAATTCCTCTGAGGATCTGCCAGCTTCTTAAGCTCTTTTCCCTTAGACTTCTTTTTCTCTGTCTGTAATTCTGAATGTGTTTATTTTTCAAGTGAAACAAAATTCTTAATTGATCTAAGGAAAGGCAATCTTTTAGGTTAACCAAGTTCTCAGCTGTACATATAAGAATATTTGTAGATATGTATCAAAACATGAGCATCAACCATCAAATGCAGGCGAGATATCATGTAGCCAATGTTATAGTGAATCCATATTATGTTCCTAAGACCATAAGAAACATTCACAATAAAACCACACAGTACAAACACAGAAACTTAAATCATGCTCACTGAAAAGTTTTCCAAGGTTCATGAATCTTTTGAACCAACCTGGGCCTATTTTGAAACGAACACAAAACATGATTTTGTATTGAAACCAGGTGGGACTGAGAGGTTTTTGTTATTTGGGGTTCATTTGGACTTGAAACTTGAAGCTGAAATCAAAGGATGGAACCCAAAAGTCATCCAGCTGAAGAAAGTCTTTCTGATATGACCAATGAGAAATCACAGATTTTTCTTTTTTTTTTTTTTTAAGTGAAGCAATCAAGGCATGTATGTCATTAGACTGTGAATCGTATGGTATGATTGCAGACATGTTTTTGGAGAGTGTTCTGAAGGAAAGCACAGTAGGGCAACATGCTGACACATGTCTTATCCATGAAGAGACTCCATCTGTATCAGAGAAGGACAAACACCCTCCTGTTATCTGCTGGATATAATCAAGACAGACAAGAGTCTGAAAGTCCAAAATACTGTATTGCTATAATCAGAGAGAACTATAAGTTTTCACTTGTGATAGATAAATAGGAGGAACAGATGTTTTTTGCTGTCCCTGTAAGATTCTGAGCATTCAGAGTGTCCTAAAAGTAGGAGTCACTGGTGGCCACAGATCTATAACAATAAGATTGTGGGCTTGTACCGAATTATGGAAGGTACGTAATCAAGGAGCTGGTTTCGTCCAGCTGTAGACCTCCAAACCTGTAATCCAGAAGTCTTGACTGCTAGACATTAACTCCCTTTGGTCTCCCTTTCTCAATCTATGAAATAGGTCGCGTGATGCAAAGCAGATTTTTTTAAAGCATCTTAAGATCCTTACAAATAACCCCCAAAGTATAAAAAATAACATGTAGTATAAAATAGTAAATAACCTCAAATATGTAATTTAGAGTTGCTAAGGTAAATACTCACTTAGATGTTCTTCTTTTTTTGGGTAAGAGAAAGAATAGGAACTTACAGGCAAATGTTTTTTGTCCTTCTTGATAGCCATGTGAAAACAGTGGAGTTTGGGTTTTTTAAAAAAAATATGTGAACAACGAACAATCCACAAATCAAACAACGTCTTCTGAAGACACTTCATTTCTAAAGGCAAACTAGTAGATGAACAAGGAGCTGCCCAAGATTAAAACTATTACCACTAGAAATTATGTTTTTACCCCAGCTCCTACATTAAAAACTAAGAACTTTAAATATGCCTTTGAACAGTAACTGTTGCACATTTTACAACACAAGAGAAGGCAAGGCCAAATTAAATCCCATTAAATTTTCAGTACCATGAAACCCTAAAGCAAAGGCTCTGGGGAACAGTTCAGTTCATTGCCACGAATGCAAACGCATGAGAGAAAACTCTTTGGATCCTTTTCCTACCACACACAGCTAGACACATGAATGTGGGAAAGAATTTGTTTGGCTTTTTAAAATTTTTAAGGACATGATTCTAGTGTTTGTAAAAGGTACTGGATTAAGACATCACTGGTGATGGCAAGGACTCTGCCAGCCCAATTTTCCCATGTTGTATCCTGGGTAGTTTGCAGGTCCACCTACCTAGCAGAAGTAAGACTAATCCATTAAATTAATTTCATAAAAAACATTCAAAGAGGAACCAGGTGACCCATGTTCACCTTCACATCTCAATCTCTGTAGAGTTTGAAACATGTTCAAATCAAAGGGTATCCTTGCCTCCTGGTGTATTGATTTTTTCCTAGATATTAATTTCTGGATCCAAATTTCTCAAAAAATCTATGTGTTCAGATCAGCAGCCCTGGTTCATGTCCACCTCTTTACACAGCGATCTTCCTTGCTTAAAAGGATGAAAAAACAGAGCTTGCCAACATAAAATGATCAAAGCTGGGGGAAAACATTTGTTTCTAATATAATTTGTGAAGAGATTTCAGCAGTTTCCCTCTACAATGAATACACATAAAAAGTTAGACTTTGTGTATTCAAATGGAAGTAACCAAATAGATGTAATTAATAGTGATAAGGAGGTTAACTCTTACTGCATGGAATCTGGCTTCATGCTGAGCTGATAGGCTAAAGTCAGACGAATGACTTTGCATTTCCACTTTTGCTGCTCTTAATATATGATGTGATCAGAGCACTATTCAATCCAAAAATTCAATATTAGGGCAGTAGAATTGCATTATCTCTAAGGGAGGTGACCTTAGTTTGGGCTGCCTTTATCACACCATACCCTCCTGCCTAACCTGGGATCGTTTGAGGAGGAGATAAGAGTGAGATCATCCCACACAGCAGTGATGATGTGTCTTAACCCTCCCAGTACATTATCAGAAAGCACCATGTGTTTAAGCATCTGAAGTGAGTGCTCGTAAGATTTGGTATCTGATTAACATTAGCAGATGTGTCAGGAACTGAGGAAATAACAGCAGCAATTTTTTACTTCCATGGCTCTGCCCATCTGTCTCCTGAGCTGCTTTCTCATTGTTTCAAGTGGTTTCCATCCCACCTTCCCCAAGCCTTTTCTTTCCACATCCTTTCTCTCTCTCCTTCCTTGTACCAAATGGGGACCAGCTATGTGCTGAGCTCTGCCTGAAGGGTGGGGTGGGGAACAAGCAATGGCAGCAGAGGACAGAAACTTTAAAGGAAAATAAAACGGTAATCCCATAAAATGATTACTATATATTGAGCTCTTCTCAGAGTACAGAAGACAAATGAAAAGTGTCAGTTCAGAAACCTCATTATTTTAAGCCAGTCTTGTGAAGGCTTGATTCATTTTTTCACGTTTTGTTTTATCGGTGCTGTCAGTTAATGGTAACAGCTCCCAGCTGTTTTTGACACCCGCCTTCCCAAAATGGAGCGTGACCTGGAGGTGAGGGGGGTTGTGGGTTTTGGTTTTTCGTTGGGGTGGTTTTTTTTTTTAATAACCATGATTTCCCATGCTCACATATAAGACCAACAGCTCCCCCACACCACAGGCATGAGTCTTCAGTCACACATACTGCATGGTAATGAGAAAAGGAGAGCTCAGGACAGTGACTGTTTTGCTGGACAACAAAAGTACTAACAAACTGGACAAAGAGCACAGAAGGATTTGAAAAAAAAAAAAAGCCTCTGATTCAAAGCAAATATTTTTATTTGAATTTTCAAATGAATGTACTTTTACTGCATTCCTTCCCTTCTGGGCTCACTTTCCATAAACATGCTAGTGAATGAACTTTATAAACAGGAATACTTGCTAAAAGCTAATTTTAGAGACTGAGTTTTCAACAGTTCTCCAAAAGCAAATTCCAAACCAAACTTTAATATGAATTTTACACTTGGCGATACAATTCGGGCACACTTGGCCTACCTAAGAGTGCTACTGTTGACCCAGCTACAGCAAGTGCCATCCCCAGCCTCCTCCCTGCCCCTGATCCCTGCCACCACCACCGTTAAAGGAAACTCTCCTGAACTCCAAGCTCTGACAGTTCAGCTCTGCCTCCCTTTGGTCTCTAGCTCAGCTCTTGGATACGATTATGGTACAAAGAATAATGTGAAACTTAATACGGTTTGGCATTTTTTTAAACTGGAATGCACAGGACAAGGCCAAAGACTTAAAGAAATTCCTAATTAATTATTTAATCTAGCAGATATGACAGGACAGTAACTTCAGGCAGAGGGGAATGGACAAGCAGTCAGAAAAGGCCTGGGAGTGGTAATATTTAGCACAGGTCAGCAGCCCTTTGTCTGTGTTACTTTGTCAGATTTCATGCTTAGAAATATGAACATCTTGGTGAGCTGTATAAGCCATTTCATTGGAGAGCACAGCTAAAGCCGTCTAACAGATTCTGTGCAGCTCTGTGCAAAATGAGTTTTTCACTACTGGGTTGTTTTTCAAACGCATCTACAACACTGATGTTGCAAAGAAACACATGAAGAATATAAACCATGGTAAGAGTAAATGTGAACATAAAGGCCTCAATGCCAGTGGATAAATTACTGTTAATCAGTTATCTAGCTCAAAAGAAAATTTGCTTCAATCGCCTCTTATGGGCTGTAGCATCAACTGTTCTCCCTTTCCACAAGAAGTAGATAAATGGCCAAGTGTTGAAAGTCTGCACATGCCTTAGTGTCCCCAGAAAGTCAAGAAGCAGCGTATCTTGTGTTCCACCTCAGGCTCATCACTAATAAGAAGGCTAAAAATGCATCTACCATAAGTTATAGAGACATCGAGCAATTAAAAAAATATCAAAGCAATACAAGAAGTTTGCAATGAAACCACAACTGTGAGAAAATCAGAGTTAAAGGAAGTGAAATCCCAGCTCTGCTTCTAACTCACTGTGTGGTCTTGGGCAAGCCACAAAGGTCCATATTTTGAACATCTTACATTAGTAACCAGCTCCTTAAAAAGCATTTCTGCTTAACATTGCAGACCATGAAATTTGCACTTAAGCTATGGAAATTGCCTAAACATGGGTCTAGTTATGTGAGGACAAGTTTTGCAGTCTGCTCCCAGAGATCTCTCTGCCTCTGTCTATCCATCCATAAAAAGCAGATAAAAGCTTCTACTGCCACAAGAATGGTGTTGCTGAGATTCAGTCTAACTAGTTAACGTTTGCAGAGCTCTTGGAATATGTAAAGTGCAGTGTGAAAAGAGAATAAAGGACTGTCAGGATCTTCTTTCTGGTAGGACCAAAGCCTCTGTAAAAGAACACAGCACATGCTATTTTAACTTGTATTTCTGTTTCTCTGACGTGTTATCAAAAGAGTGGCCTGCCACAAGCCACAGACATTGCTCTACAAATCTTTTGGTGTGTTGGGTAGTCCCAGAGGTAAGTGCACACCACATCACCGTTATTACATAGTGTGGGTCCAACGGCAGTACATTTCAGATATTCCAAATCTTTTCCATATATTTGGCACTGTCCTACCTAAGTCCTCTAGATTTTGTTCCACCTTTCTTGTTTCCCTAATATGGTTAATGCTACCCAGCTGTTTGCAGTCAACTTTAAAAACTATAACTAAATTAGCATTCAAGCTTATTCCCTGAGTATATATTCCCTACATTACTGATGTTCTCCATGCATTTCTTGACATTCAAGTATGGCTTCACTTTTATTTGCACAGTGTTATGTTTCAAAAAATAAGTCATCTGGGAAAAAGGAAAAAAAAAAAAAAAAGGAGAGATAGGCCTGGACAAAAACTCTGGATCCAAACAGTCCCTGGATGCTGGAGAAGTTTACATCCAGGCTGGATTAGAAATGTGCAAGTAAACCTCATCACTCATCAGATTCCCTGTCCTTCTATTAAAATGTGAGTTCTTAAAGCCTGTATGCCCCAACAATGGCAACTGAGGTCTTCCCTAATGATAAATCAGGAGGATAAATTCAATGACAATTACTTAATACAAAAATTACAGGTTTAAACTCCATCCAGGCTGGAATTCTGTCCTTGCACAGCTTGCACCACAGCAATGCATTTAGGCATCTTTTAATGAACCTTGGAGGTTTTTTACCTATTATCTAAAAGCTGGTGCATAGAGACACCCTGGGGTTAGTTAGTTATTTCTGGTTCCCTGTGCAAGCTGCAGAGCTCCAGCACCAGGACTGTGTGTTGGGGGTGCTGAGGGTGCAGTCCCACAACCATCATGTACAGTATCCCTGCTCCGGCTTTCTCCCCCAGCGACAGACTCCCTGGAGCCCTTGGGATCTCTTTTCACTCAGGTTTGTCATTAGGCCCCTCTAAGGTGGGTTGTTAGCTTTGGTTGCTGGTTCAGGGTTGGGTCCTAGAGAAAATACATGTTTGGGTAATACTGTGGTATCAGAAGGCATTATTATCTAGGAAAGAGGAAATTTAAAGAACCTCTCAGTATTTAATGTGGTCCTATTTGGATTTCTAAATCTACAAAAAATACATAATTTTAAAAAATTATTTAACTTCCACACGGTCCTTCTGCCCCTGGAAATATGTTTTGTTTGAGTGTGGCTTACAGACATTGGAGCAAAAACAAGAGGAGTCTTATTCGATAGGATTGTTCACCCCTCCTGTGCCTGACTAAAGTGGATTTCTTCCTTCCCTTGTTCACTATCATTTCTACAAGACAAATTCCCTCTCCTATTCCAGCCCAAAACCTCATCTGGCGATGAGCATGTTTCCCACCTCCTGCTGCACCCTGGGTGGGCAGTGAGGTGGGTCAGCTCTGGGAATTCCTGAGAAGGTCTGAACCCCTCTCCAAGAAAAGGGGCAGGCAGGAGGGAATTAAAAATGCATCTACACAAAACAAAACATTCCCCAGCAAGCTCCCACTGGCAGACTGCACACTGGCCACCGATTCAGCAGGCTATTTAAGCGGAGGCGAAGTAATGATTTCACTGATGGAGAGAGGAGTCCGTGTGTGCTGAGAGGTTATTCTGTGCTGAAACCATTTGTTCAGTCAAGTTTCAAAGGCTTCCTCTGTCATCTGTGACATTGAGGGCTGGATTATTAATTTAATGGAGTGGTTGTGTTATGTAAGGTAGTGGAAAAAATCCGCTTCCACCTTGGCCAGAGCTGTAAAGCCCAGAGCAGCTCTACATGGCTTTTCGTTGTTATTATCCCCTGCAAGAAGCCGAATCATGTCCCTGCTGCTCCTCATCCCTAGAAATGTTAGAGTTAGTCCTGGCACGATCCTTCCTCCACTTTTTGCCAGTAAGAAATCACTGATTGCAGCAGGGCTCGTGTTTATCTGTTGTTGATCCCAGCACAGCCTGCTCTCACAACTGTCAGTGGATCCAATACAAGTATCGGGAGAGTATAGCACTGAATGCGCACACACGGGTTTTACATATTTAATTCCAGATTTTGTTTGAGGGTCTCTAAAGAAATGCCCTGTGACATTTAAGATGGGAAGGGATGGATTATTATATGGTGGGGTGGGGGGGTGTGGGGGTTGGAACGGGGGTTAATACTAATTTCATAGGAGGGAGATACTTGGAAAGCAATGGTATTGAAAGAGGCCTAATGAACATTAAATTAGATATGAACTTTCCATCTGCTAAAATGGCAAAAAGCCTCATGCAAATATGGGATGCATTTACAGACAATTCATGGCACAGGCCAAAATAAAGGAAACTTTCTTTCTTTAAATGGCAAAGTACCAACAATGGCATAATACCTAGAATGCTACAGTCAGCTCTTGACATTATTGTATTCAAAGAAAATTAACAGAAAGGAAGAAAGGCTGGAAGAAGACATCTGTAAAAGGTGTTAAGCGACTGTATGTGCTTGCAGAAGGACACAGTCAATTCACGCATCGGCCCCAGAGCACAGCCCAGGGGAAGCCCAACATAACCCAGGCTGCTTTAAACATGTGTGAACTGGGCCCACCAAAACAGATGCATCTCCAGTCCCAAAGTGAAATGAATCCAGACACGGGGAGTCCCCCTCCACAAAACTGAGCAGGAGTAGAGCCGGTTGAAAAAAATGGAGTCTTTTCAGCAGAAAATATTGAGAAAATAGAGCGATTTTTAAAGTGCTTCCAAGAAATTCTATTCCAGACTCCTTGTATAGAAAACGAATCCAGAGATTTGCTCTGAAGATAGAGTGCTGAATTCACTGACCACAAACATTTGATGTGTACAACTTTAATTACAAATTTCCAAAATAAAAAGAAGTTGCTGAAAACTCCAAGAAAAGGTTTATTTCTCTTTTGTCACTTTTAAACATAATCCATATCTCAGTTTCTTCCTGTTTGCCCCTACCATGATATCATCTCCCTGCACATTTTTAATGCTCCTTTTGTAGCCATTTCACCTTCCCAGTGAAATGGGTAATTCACAAGTACACTGTGCTCCACTGCAGGGAGTCCAAAATGTGCAACTCTGCTCTGCCATGAATCCTGTCCTAACTTGACCTGAAGGTTTAATTGGTGTAGATATTTAAGTATAATCCAGTATTAGCATAATATAGATGGTAATTAGTCTTGTGTTTGAAAGGAGGATTATATGCCCCAGCCTCTTTCCTTGTGGCTATCCCTCTGGCAAAGCATAGTGGCACAGGGCTATTCCCACTACTGTATATCCCCGCTTAGGAAAACTCAAACAGAAACACAAGATTAATGTATTTCCGCTATTTTTAAATACTTAAATAAAGAGCGTTAAGGAACAGGCAAACACAGTGCCAAAGGTGCTTTGGAGGCAAGGCCATCCAACTCCAAACTATTTTTGTTCTTAGCATTTCAATCCAAACCTGGAGGCTGTGACGTGCGTTCTGACGAAATTTACACTTCACCTACTAATTATGAAAGTTATCACAGGATATGCTGCTCACTAATAGGAAATAATAAATAACCATATCAACACAAAACTGTTTCCTGTACTGCTAATTGCACAAGGGAAACTCTCTCCAGTTAAAGCAAATGATCCATTCAAAGAACATTCACATTTCTTGGCCTAATTGATAAAATCATTAACTGAGTGGGGTCAGGAAATTAAGTCCCTGTCCCTTCAAGGGACATGGAAATAGGCTGTAAGGATGATTCTGAGGTGGAGTTTTCTCATTATGGGCAACCAAACCTAATGAGCAGGATTTCCTCAGTGACCTGGCCGAGATTGGAAGGAACCTGCAGAAATGCTGAACAGGTTCTGACATTAAAATATATATAGAGAGGAAAAAGGTATTAAAAGAGGTTCATGAATGGCAGTCATCATGGAATTAGCATCCAACATCTTTAAAATCCTTAAGAAGAATAAAAGCACTTTGAGGACATAATTTAAAAGAAGTCTCTGGATCAAAATTAGCTCTAGATGAAAACACATACAATTTTTGGTGTAGCAAGGAACAGAAATTGGCGCAACATTTTCTGCTCCAACAAAACTTCCAGAGGCTTGGAGTAGCTGAGCTGTCAAATTCCCCCGGGTTGTAGAGTGTGGAAGGAAATGGCCAAGAAAATCTGCCAAGGAATGAATCCATCGCTATTGCCCATTCCCCATACTCCCTGTTCTCACATCACAAGTCATTGGAGAATGGCTTGCTGTACATTTTATTTCAGCCAGTTCCCATGTGAGTGGATAAAATGATCTGGTTTTCCAGTGATGCTTCCAGGTTTTTGAGGAGTTGTACTGAAATCAGGATATTGTCCTGCAGAGTTTGGGAAGGAGGCTGGAAGGAAGAGAATAAAGGGTAAAGCTCCCGCCAACCAAAAACGTGGGCCCCCAACTCCTTCTTTCCTATGTTCCTTCCTTGGTTGTTCACCCAGTCTATCATCCCACTGTGTCATCCTGTGACATGTGTTTCACATCCCATCCTTTACAGATCTAAACTTTTTTTCTCCCTTCTTCTATTTCTTTCTATCCTGCCTTTCTTCCAGCAAATAGCCACCCTACATGGGCTGAGCACATGCACTCACACTGAGTGTCCTTAGAAAGGTTTCCAGAGTTGGCTTCCAAACCCTGATCACTCTCCCAGCTCAGAATTGATGTTGAAAGACTTGCATTAATACACACCCTGCGTCTGTTCCCCTGTTCTATTCTTCATCCCGGTGTGAATTAGGGAAAGTTCTACTAACATCAGCTATGTTGCACTGGTAGAAAAATGACATGGGTGAGCGGAGAATCAGGTCCATCCATTTTCTTCTTTCCAAATGAAATGATGTAATTTGTTTGCCTTTTTAAAATGAAATGGTCTTTCAAATGTGTGGTGCTTTTTTTCTTCCGCTGGATATCACACGGGTCTTCCATTAATAATAACAATAGCTTCAAGAACTGACTAATTAAACCACACAGGCTCCTCAGTTTTGTTTTGTTTTGGTTTGGGTTTTTTAAAGTTATTATTATTATTATTGCTCTCAACATTCACTGTTGAGAGAAAAGTGAATAGCAGGAAAATAACACAAAATATTGCTTCAGAAAGATTTATTCAAGTTGTTGCTCAGAAGATACTGCACCATATGGAAAATGTAATTGAGTAGCTGACAATTTTGTTTAGTTTAAACAAGGGTAGGTAAGATCAGATAATGCATGGGATCATTTTGGCACATAGTACAGCTCTCCCAGACCCACTGCATTATGCCTATCATCAAGTTAGTTCATCTAACAGCACAAAGTGGAACACCCTGACCCTTCTTATCCTTGTTAATCACTTTTAAGTAAATAATACCTCTTTGGAGAATAGTGATTCATATGCTGCAACCAAAGATACGGTCAAGCTGTGAACGGGTCTTCCTGCAATGATAGGTAAAGTCAGGGAGCAAAGATAAGGAAGGATTTTGTCAGACTATTATCATTACTTCACTTTTTAATTGCCTATAAAAGTTTTTTAAAGCAGCAGGACTGCATCGAAGAACACAATCCTTTCTGTTTTCTTTCAAGACAGCTTCTAAACAGCTGTTCTGTTTCTCTCCCATCGTCACCTATTTAATTTTAAGATAAGGGATCCTTAGGAATCATTTCCTCTGCAAGCAGCTAGGAAAGGTTATATATCTCTAAAATGCCCTGTGCTATTTCCTTTTAAAAAAAGTCAGACCAGTTCTTGGTTTCCTGCAGCATTGTTATAGCCCTGATCATGCAGGGCAAAAGCAGAGCAAGACATTGAGGAGCCTTGCAGTACAGACATTGACTTTTCCACTTTTATTTCTGCTTTCCTTTCCCAGGACCCAACCCTGCTTGATCCTGATATGCTCCTGCATCACCACAGCCTGTGATAGGTAAGATAAGGCTCTTGCTGAGCTGCACTGGACAGTATTTTGGAGAGTAGACAGTGAGATGCTAGAACCT
This sequence comes from Eurypyga helias, assembly GCF_000690775.1. Taxonomy (NCBI): domain Eukaryota; kingdom Metazoa; phylum Chordata; class Aves; order Eurypygiformes; family Eurypygidae; genus Eurypyga; species Eurypyga helias. The sequence continues at coordinate 40,574 of NW_010267462.1, forward strand.
CTCATGATTTTTAGGCTTTTCACTGGGATTTCGAGGTGTATCACTAACAGACCTGTTAAGTTGGCAGTCATGGAGATAACTCTTACGCACCCAAAAGGGGTGTCCGCACCACAGAGGACAACACAATGCAGAATCGACAAGTCAGCTTGGGCTGAACTGTTGTGCACTGCACGGCCAGGTAGCACCACGTGTTCAGGTCCGCAGCTGGGGACAGCAGTGCTCACACACCACATCGCCAGGGCTGGTGACCATATGGCTGTACGACTAAAATGTTGTGGCTATGGTGCTTTATACTAATTCCTATTCCTGTTGTGGTTAAAAAGCCAGATTTCCCTCCACAAAATGTTTATGTCAGTTATCCATTGTGCTTGGAAACCGGAGTCCATTTGTTCACAGAAAGATGGATGTTGTGTGCAAGACAGGTACTTTGCAATGGACAGGTCAGGAAGCTCTGTTTTAGAAGTTAGACAGATACATTAAAAGTTAAATTTCTCAATCCATTTAAAGGAAATACATCATGTTTCAGAGAATGGCAACTGTATACTTTTGTCCTTTTATTCAAGAGACCTCATAAGTAAATACTGTGTTGGAGCAGACCTGACTGTGGATTTGATTTTGTTTTGATTTGCTCTCTCACATTTTACTGAAGCTGAGGGAAAAACTGGCACAGTATTTGACTTGCTTTCACAACACATAGGTTCAATACACTGAGACGTTTAACCCATTTAGATGCTTTTATCCCATCGTTTCACGAAGTACTTAGATCATGGTGCCCATTGTTAGTTTCTGTCAAAGATTATGTCTACCAAGTCTGCTCAGCAGACAGCATGAGGTCGGATGCCCACCTGGTGTAAATCTGCAGTACCCCACTGATGTCCACAGTCAGTTGAGCCGTGGCAGTTTACGCCAGCTATCTGAGCCCAGGGTTTGTGCTGGAGCATGGAAAGTCTTTTGAGGTGTTTGCAGTTGACTTGAACACATTTATCTTCAACACCTCGGTTAGAGAGCACTGATAATCTCTAGAAGCAGACCTTGAATGTTTTATTTATTGAGAAACTGATGCAGGGTAAGAGCATGCCTTTCGTAAGGTCTGGGAAACATATGTAAACTGCTTTGGCAGAGAACCAGTTTTTTGTAAGTAACTAATGCTGAATGAAAAATCTTCTCTTTAAGACACATTCTTCTCCTATGGAAGTTTTCTGCAGATGCTATTTTTTTTTTTTTAATATATCTTTACTTACCATGATATACATTGAGCAGTCCTATAAATTTCTCTATTGTTATTTTTAAATTCTCAACAATTTTTAAAAATCCACCTCCCTACTTATTTTATGTATTTCAAACATTCAGCAGGTCTACAAGGAGCTTGAAATAGTTATAGATCTATTTACTGTAGGATAGAGGGGAAAATAAACACAGAAAGACCAAAATCTTGCTTTTACTAAGTGTGTAAAAATTTTTCTTATACACTGAAGATTTCTGATATTCCTTAGGAACAGATATTTAGCATGACTTTATATCCCAGTGTAGAGTAAAAATGAGAGATCTAGAAGTACTGCAAAGCAGGACTTTGTCTTATGCATTCTTTAAGCCTCCATAAGAAAATGACTGAGCTTCACCCATAGCACAACAGTACCCCACGTGACAAATAATTTGTTCGCAGCATAGTGTGAAACTGAATGTACTCCACGTTAAGTACCATAAACCAGACAAGTGAAAGATTATAGTCCTCTAAGTTTATATACACACAGAAAGCACACACAAAATTCATCTTGCTGAACTACAGATTATTGTGTATCTGTAATTCACTTTTCTGTACACAAAATAAAAGTGCATACCCGTGTTTTACCGCTTGACACCATCACCATGCTCAAAGAAATGGTTTTAGTATCTTTGGAAAACCTTTTCTTCGTGTGTTTGTATCTCCTTACATACGGTCCTTTTCTATCTTTTGGAAATGAATTTAAAAAAATGCAATATTTTTATAGAGACATGCTACATTTCACTTCCAAAAAGATGTCGTAAATAGTTTAATGTCAGAGTTCGAGCTTAAAAAATAACAAAAGAACATGTTTTTGAAGTTTTTGATCTTGCCATGACCTTCAAAACTTGCTGGGTGGTGAATTCATTAAAAAGATGACAAAATACAAGGTTAAGGTCTCCAACTGTTTATTTAGTGCATTAGAAGCCTCCCATTCCAGAAGGAGATGCATCACTAACCAAATGAGCATATCAAACAGCAAACCAAACTATGCTAATAGTGATTTCTTGAATATTGAACCGTTAACTTTAAAATTCTGATTTAATGAAGTTTTTTTTTAGAGATTCTACATTTTTTCCAGACTTTGTTTATGGCAATCAGGTTATGCAATATGTAATTCACACCAGAATTTCCACTGTACACAACCACTAACGTGATGCAAATTAAGGGTGGGCAAATCCACTCAGATACCTACAGGATGAACCAACTCAAACTTCAAATGAGAGTTTACTCCAAGGTGCTCAAAATGTGCTTTCAGGTTTGGAATGTTTGTTTTTTCATTTTCAATCACTTTTATATTTCTTCATTCTGAATAGGCCAGCAAGCAGAAGTGAATAAACATCGCAACATGTGCTTTCTTAAAAGACTTTCTATTTGTATCTTCTCATGACATTTACTGGTTCTGCCAGCAGTGCCAGTCTCAGTCCAGCATTCATTTCTTCTCCCATTTAGCACTTTCTTTTTTATTATCCCTGATTCCACACAGCCAATCCCCAAAACTGGTTAATTTACATCATCTTCAGACTCATTGATTTAGGAATTACACATTTTCCTTTGTTTCCTTGCAAAATAGTGAGGACTTCTGCACAACCCAAATCCCAAATTGTAATTTCATGAATGTTGATTCAAATGAGCAAACAAGGTCTGCCCCAAACTCTGAAATGTTTAAGAAGCCTAATACAGTGTTCATTAGGTAAAAGAAGAACACAAGAAAAAAGAAAGCAGAGTGGAAAGAATATAGGGTATAAATAGTCCAACCCATCTCACCCCTTCCCTTCATCCCAGAAACTGTGGTGTGAGTAGAGGGAAGGCAGATAACTCCTGGACTATATCCAGCTTTAAATTTTGCACACAAATTCTAACTTCCTTTTACCCTAATAGTAGGAATTTTAGTCAAATTAAACAGTACTTGAGCACATGAATTGATTTTTTCACAGCTTTTGGTTGAACCGGCTGACTCCATAACAGGAATTATTACAGAAGTTAAAGCTTTGTGAAACCCTTTGAATACCTAGAACCAAAACGTTCCTTCTGCTTTGATGGAGCTGCTCCAGAACCTGAATGGGAAATATTGGTCCAAGAATATTTAATCCTCTCTTCCTGCTTCTTAGAAGAAAACCCAGATGAATCAGTGGTCACACAGTTTAGGAAATGCTGTGGGAATATTCAGCATTCATGGAAAGAAAACACAAGGAGAATGCTACAGCTCAGGCTACGGGCATCCCTTGCATCTCAAATGGGTGATGGGAAACCCCATGGACAGCATCTCATTTTTCCTTATATGTGCACATGCAGTGGGTTTTTTTCCCTTCCAAGAAGAACTCGTTTTATCTAAGTCCAGCTCTGTTGATCAGTGGGCCCCAAAGGAAAACTGCAGAAATTATACCACATGTGGACAGATGAAATGGGTTAACTTGCTTCAAAGTACAGCACTTACAGTTAGTCAAGTTTGTTGAGGGGGCACATGTGGAGGAACTATACTTACAGATAGGATGGAGCTTGAATGCATTACTTGGGAAACACAAGTTTCTTTGTAGAAAATCAAAATCATCCTATCCCAAGCAGCCAGCACACCCACAAATGCAGAGCAGTCATGCATTCAGGTGCCCGTGACCAAAGGAATCACTCAGCACCACAGCTCTGCGAAACAACGCCACAAGCCTGGCTAAAAAAGTGCAATTTAACACTTTTGCAATGCAACAAGACATTTTTCACCCCTACCTCAAAGTTGTTGTGAAAATTAAAGCCAATTTTTATTTGCTGTCTAAGGGTGGAGCTCTTTTCTGAACAAAAGTACTAAGATTAAGTCCAGGAACAATATAAAACCATAATTGATTAGGCAGGAACTGGCTTGTTATTTGAGAGAAAATTCTACTATTTTGAAAGGAACAAAGATTTTAAACTCCCATGAAATATAAATTTAAAAGACTTTCGAACTCAGTTGTAACATCTCATCTAGGTAAAAAAAGTTGTAGTTGGGTTAAAAGTTGATCACTTTTAACTTTTCAGGTTTTAATGAAAAAAAAAGGGGTGGCTTTTTTTTTCATCAAGGGAAGTCTTGGGCATTATTGAAGAATTTTGTTTCTTTTTCAAAACAGACATTTGTTAAAATTCATATCTTAACATATTTAGCTTTAAACGGAAATTACATTCCTCTGAAAACTTATTTTGTTAAAAATTCTTATTAATGTTGATTTCCAAGAACTGTACCAGCTTTACCCTGGTCTAAAAGTTAATATATTTAGCCCTGCTGGGATTAGTTTCTGTATTGTTGGACTTCAACAAAGTACTTTGGCTTATTTTATGTGCTGGGTAGTATATTAATGTTATTTTAATTTGGACAGAGCAGTATTTCATTCTTGGTTTTCCCTCAAAATTAAAAAAGTGCAATTTTTAATCATTATCAATTACAGCATCTAGTCAATCATTTTGCCCATTTTCTCACTATAGTGTAATAGGAGAAACAATATACCATTGTCTCTACTTCATAAATTTATAAGCCTGCCATTAGGAGTTAAAACACAATAAATTTACAACTTGCATTATCATTCAGTGCCTCTTCACTTTCATTACAACAGAATACGGTCCAGAATCCTGTATTTTAATTCTAAGATCAAGAAATATCAATATATTTGAAAATAACTTGTTCTGCTTTTTAAAATCTTCACCATTTTACCCTTGTACAGAACCTATTAACTTGTATTTAATGCCTGTCTTTCAGACCTGCATGTAAAATCCACCATTTCTCTACAGGTTTCTTGAAAAGTTATCATCTTCACTGTTAAATTTGTGCATTCAGGGACAACTGTGCTATTCATGCATATTAAAAAAAAAAAAAAATCTTTTTTACATATGGTGTGTTTTCTTGTTGCCAGACAATGCCACATAAACCAAATTCAATACTGTGTTTGGTCCTCCAGTCTAAAAGGAAAAAATCAAAGGCATCCATTAATTTCTGGATGGCTGCGGTCTATACAGGACTGATTTTTTTATACTTTCATCATGGTTTAACCTCAGCCAGCTTCAAAGCACCACACACCCACTTTCTCACTGCCCCACAGCAAGATAGGGGAGAAATTGCAAGAATAAAAGTGAGAAAACTCATGGGCTGAGATAAAGTCTCAATAGGTAAAGGTAACAGGTGAAGAAAAATACACACACAAAAGCAAAGCCAAAAGAAGGAATTTATTCACCACTTCCCATTGTTCTGCCATCTCCAGGAGAGCAGGGATCTATCAGGCATAACAGTAACGTAGGATGACAAACACCATAACTCCAAGTGTCCCTCTCTTGCTTCTTCTCTCCTCAGCTCTATATGCTGAGCATGACGCCATATGGTATGGAATATCCCTTTGGTCAGTTGGGGTCTGCTGTCTTGGCTGTGTCCCCTACCAACTGCTTGTGCACCCTCAGCCCACTTGCTGGTTGGGTGAGGAGCAGAAATTGCCTTGACTCAGTGTCAGCACTGCTTAGCAATAACAAAAACATCCCTGTGGTACCAACCCTGTTTCCAGCACAAATCAAAAGCACAGCCCTATACTAGCCACTATAAAGACAATTAACTCTATCCCAGCCAAAACCAGCACACTTGTTTTCAGGTGGCTGGTGTAAATTGGGTTTTGTGCATTCTGATAAAAGTATGGTTTGGGGTGTAATATATGAAAAGAAATATTTAAGCAATGCATGAAAAGAATACAAGATAAATGCTGAATCTTTGAAAAAGGGGAGACTGAATGATATTTCATAACAATTTTTTGAGAACAGTTGGTTTAAATTTCCAAATAACTTTTGATTCAAAGGGACAGTATCAAAACACATGCAAAAAATAAAATTCTAAATAAGGCACAATAAATTATTTCACTGCTTAGGTATTGGATTTCAAAGGGAGAAGAGAGTATGCACAAGGATATTAGAGTGGACTATATTGTATCTTTGGGAATTGCTGTCAAATATTGATGAAAACAGAGAGACTGTCGGAGATCAGATAAAAGAAAGAAATTATTACATTTGGAAGAACAATGTGAAATGTGTGGCCAACAGAGATTTCAAATGTAAGCTAATAGCAATCCACCAAAGAACAAAGCTGGAGGAAGTCCCACATATTCAATCGCATTTACAGTCAGTTAGCATATGTAAAAATTTTATGGTGCATTTTTCCTCGTTTTGAAACTCACAATACGCTGTCCAGTAGTCCCAAATGTGACACATGGCTACATTGCCTTGACAGGCATCAGCAAGGCAGATGAAAAAATGGTAACACCGGTTTTGGTCATTTTGTCATAACTTGGGCTTATCATAATACAAACACAAATTTTGGCCTTACTAGAATTTAGTTGAGTTACGCAATGCAGGAGACTTACTATTTTTATGTATTAGACATACACTCACAAAGAGCATTGTCTTTCAGTTGCTATTTCCTTGAGCCTCATAGCAGCTGGATACAGAACACAGAACGTCTTGTTTTGAAATTTTTAGTCACAATATGAAACTAAAAGCCATGGTAGAAAGGTTTGTTAACATATTGCTTTTCCTGGAGTGACCCTTCCTTTCCAGAAGGAAAATATTTTAAACAGTCTCCCTAAACCACAAATTTCCACTAAGATAACTGCTGTGATCAGTGGAGATTTTAAGAACTGGGAAATAAACATGTCCTAGGCCTGCATAAAGATGTATGTGCAAACCTTTTAAATTAGCATAAATAACTACAAAATCATTAATCATTAAATATGGAAGTAAGGAAGTATAGAGTCCCCTCACACAAACAGACATGGGCAGTATTACCAGTTCCCTTAAGAGTAAGGTAGTGTTTCCTGTAACAATATAAGCACTGCAGATTTTATGCCTTTTTAATGCATTTTATACACAGATTTTGAGATATGTTCAGTTTTGTTAAAAAGGACAATGAACTTTGTGCCCTGTGTCCAGATGCTTGTTATACCACTTGTAAATCTAGAGCAATTCCATGGACATCAACATAGTTATTGTGTACATGTGTTGTATCTGAGATTGCAGTGTGGTCTTGTATTCATGTTGGAGAGAGATTACAGCCCATCCCTTGATTTAAGCAGCTCTTGAATCTACATTTACCTTTTGAACCACTGCACATGGGTGCTGCAAAGCCAACTACACCTTTAGACTGAAGATGAGATGAGGTTCTTGCTTCTGTTGCTTGGGGTTGAATCTAGAGTTTTGCTCTCCATCTTATCTTTATTGCAGTAAAAATGTAACATGAGGATAAAGGTATCTCATTATAGAAATCTTTAGCATCTTGTTGCCTTACCCTTTTGTGACCACAGGGATGTTTAACTCACGTGTGCTTGCAAAGACCCACCAAAGCTGGGTAAATCCCCAGGGAAATGCAAGACAAAATAAAGATGTGGCACCTAAGGGGAAATCCTTTGACTAGCAGGGACAGCTGCATTTGGACTTGAAAAGGCATGATAACATCACCCAAGAGATTTGCCATATAACCTTCAGTACACTTTTCATACAAATACACAGATACAGCCCTCATTAAGGAAGAGCATTTCTCTAGCCGTGTTCCTCGCTCCTGCTGGAAGTGAAATACTGGCTGTTATGTGCATCACATAACACCTCAGATCCACACACACATCCCATCTTTTTACAAACAGCATTTTTACTGTATGAAAAAGAACTCACCAAAGAAATATTAAGTTCAGGTAACCTGTTAGCCAGCAATACACACAAAGCTCAAACCAAGACATATTTGCTCACTTTTTCCAAAAACACCCACCACCAACTAACAATCTAATTTTCATATCCTTGCCCATTTTTAAGAAAAATAAACATAGAAGATGAAAGAATCTTTCTACTACTTTTTTTTTTTTTTTTCCTGTAGCTATTTTCTTCCAACAGAGATAATCAAAGAGCAGAAGCTTTCAGATATAACGGGTGGCTTGGTAATCCTTTCTGAAGTGTGCTGTAAAAGAGACATGGTCTGGGAAAAAAAGATTAGGCAGTTTTGTTTTGATATCATACTTAGGAAAAACCAAAGAAGTTGCATCAGTAAAGAAGTGACTTGTTTGTTTCTTAGTCAAAATGAAGTTGCATTAAGTTTAGGGAACACCAAACTTTATCTGGTCTTACAACAAGTAAGGCTGATCTGTCAGGAAGCCCTTAAACTATGATAAAATATCAAATGATCTTTGCTATTACTGTGGCATGTCCCTTCTGTTTATAGCCAGTTCTGCACATTTTCAAGTCAATGTTTTCCTGTCTTGTGTATCAGGGTTTGTTAAAAAATTTGTTTAGTCTCCTGAACAACATCATGCAGTTGCCATTTGCTAACTAGGATGCTCTTAGGGATAACTGCACCAGAGTTAAACATAATTGGGGAAATTGTTGGTTACTAACATACAGCAACCACACAAGTATTGTCTTGGGCGGCTACTCTGATGAACAAAGCAATCAACTGAGCATTTGGAGAAAAGGAGTCATAAATGTAGCCCATAGGAATTGTAGATGGGTTGCACTGGAAGTGCACATGATGGCTGCATTTTCCTGATATTAAGAGTACCCTTTGTTCTGGAGAGTTGTTAGCTGCACCTGAAGACCTAACAGGATTTGGATTTTAGAGAAAAGATTACTTCTGATAGGACTACATGTCGCCCCCAAAGCTGAACAGGAGGACTTTCAGATTCCCAGCAGCAGAATGAAATAAACCTGTGCTAAGAGACAGAGCCACGATGCAAATGGAAATGGGAACATCCCAACTTGCAACCATCTGCACTACTATGGAAAGTAGTTTACAGGTTAGAGAGAGGATGAACTTGGAGAAAACAGTAGGGACTGTGAAATTACTATACTGGGAACTTCAGCTTGACTTGGAGTTACTCTGTAAATCACTCCTTTAATAAAGCTTATTCTGTTTACCAAATTGATCTCCTCTCAGGTTTCAGCCTCACATGAAGTATCTCGAATTCAACATTTAAATTCAATTAAAGTTACGACACAAATACACCACACCAATGCCAACAAGTTTTACTGGAAGGCGTGTGCTTCCCTGTTTAAAGACTCTGATGTTTTCTTGGGTTTCACTGTGTTTATAAAGTTATTTTGTTATCTTTTAAAATTTAATTTCCTATTTTATTTATGTGACAGTAGACAGAAAAAAAAAAAAGAAATCTGTTACTGAAGCTTATAAAAGACCTAGATTTCACTGGAGAGGATGGTGATGTGATCATTTACTGATTTCACTTGGGCTGCATGCATGTAACCGAAAGCAGAATTTGACAATCTGTCCCTTGCAGTGAGAATGTGCAGAAATACCAAATGTCATAAATGTTCCCAGATGGATCTAAGACCTATACTTTTCTCATACAGACAATACATATATTGGGAAGTTTCTTCTTAGTTCAGAGCTGGGTGGCCTAATTCCTTCTGTTTTAGGTTTCAGACCAAAATGAATGTGTACATCTGGGTCGTAAGTGCTGAGAAATTTTGGCTTATAGTGGAAAAGATTACAACAAGCCCAGTGTTAGTGGTATAGGAGGAGTTGACAGCTTCGTGTACTCCCAGTGAGTGATTGCTGGGCCTTTTCTAAGAAAAAAGACTTTCAGCAGGCAGCCTTGGCAACAAGAGAGAAGATGAGTAGATGACTGCAGGCCCGAGACATACTGGAAATGGGCGAAGTTGATGGCCATCTGGGATGTGAAACTTTGCTGGGTTTGTGTAATGCTGCAAATCTGATTTTGCTTATAGCTATACTGTTTTATTCAATTCTCAGAATTCAGGTAGTTGAAGGATTAAGAGTTTCAAATAAACGTTTCTGGTATAGACTACATCTGCATGAGGGAATTCTGCTTCCACATCCTCTTATCTGTGGTATCATCAGTTCGTGGCCACAGTGGCCATGTCAAGGGTTTCCAGAGGAAATGCAAAACGTCTTTTCCTCAACAGCATATTCAGGTTACTGTTTACAGGAAAATACAAAACTCCTGTGTTGCCAGAGGTGCTACTTTCCTCCTTTCCCCAGTCAGTACTGTGGGTGACCTTCTGGACTCCCCTTGGAAGAAGCAGCAGCAATGCAGTTTCAGGTAAGAGGTGGAGGGGCTGGAAGGTGTGGCAAGGAAGAATGTCAAGAAAAAAGGTTACAAGCATTAGTAGTTCACATCTCGTGAATATTTTTTTGGTATACGCTCAGGTTTATGCACAGAGAACCTGAGAGATGTCTCCACTCCAAGCACTAAGGATGGTTCAGGATCATGAACCGTCTTTTTCTGTCAAAACACAGAATTCTGAGTCTCTTTTGAAAGGAAAAGACTGTTGGGAAAAAAGTCAGTGGTGCTCCTAAGACAGAGGATGGCATTAAGTCTGCTCCTGACACCCAAAGGGAAAACAGAGCTTGGGCATTATGTTATACTTTGTTTCTCAGTCACCCTTAAGGAGGAAGGCTTCCACTACCTTCACCTTCATGGATCTCAGACAGAAAATCTCTTTGCAGTGGATTTGAAATCCTGAGCATTTCAGGGCCTTGAAAGTCATGTTTTCCCTGAAGACCACAATGCCTAGGAATAAACCGGTACGGGTTGGCCATGCATTAGCAGCTGCAGGCTGTGCCACTTGATGGTTCAGGTACAGTAGCTTCTGCTGCTTCTTGGTTTGGGCTCATACTTCACCTGAAGAGGACAAGAACTGTTTGCACAGCAAAGGCAGAGGCTGCACTATCCTTCCCCTACTCTGATATTATGTAAGAATAATATATGGTCTCTCACAGCTCCTCAGTGGGATTCCACATTATCCCCTATTGAGCCTGATTGCACAGTTTGTTCCCTGTCTCTGAATTGCAGAGATTACCAATGAAAACATGAGTTGTTGTGGATGTTGCTTGATAAGGTTTTGTTTGCATACTCAGAGCAGTTTCTCGGAATCTTTAAATTAAATTAAATAACATATTAACTTTTCCGACAATATCTAAGCACTAGTGCTAGTCAGTCATCAACTCTGACAGCAGTAAATCCCACATAAATAGAAAATACCATTTACTTTAAGTAATTTACATAATAATTACATTACCCAGATTAGCATTTCTTCCAAAACGAGGTCACAAATGCATTTCTGTCTCATTATTGTTTGCAATAAATTTGGAAGCTCAGTCTGCACGCAATAATATTGGAAGAGATTTGCAAAGCATTATTAAAAAGACACTAGTGTCAAACGACTGTTCCATAAAAACACATTCACTAAAACCTTCAGCATTAATTGAATCATGCTTGTGTTTTGGCAATGTGGGAAACCTGGCTCAGTCATAGCTCTGGTGATTCATTAGTGCTAATTAATGCATTTTCCAAGCTAGTAACAAACTAAAGAGAGACTGTTTTTCTCTACTGATCATTCCACAGTTACAGTAATGGTTTGATTTATGTATCAGCCACTTAATGCCGTGTTTCATTCATTACTAAACAAGTTTCAAAGGGACTGAGGGTGCTCATGTGAAAGTTTAAGACAAGCAAACAAACAAAAGTGTTTCCTGTGAGTACTGCTAAGCAACAATGCTGGGCTTCCCAGGCCATCCCATCCAACCTTCTCTGTCTCTTCATCCCCAAGACAGAAACAATGCCAGCAACCTCCCAGCAGGACCTTTACACTCCCTTTCCTGTTCCCAAAAGGCTCGGCCAGGCTGGTAGCCGCTCGTGCCGTGGCAGGCACAGAGGTACCAGCTGCGGGTTGCCCAGCCAGCTGTGGGCTCCTGGCAGGGACCTACCTGTCCCCTTGACAGGGCCACCAGCTTCACCTACTTGTCCCAGATCTGCTGGGGGTTTTCCCCAAACCCTCCCCTCATAACTTCATCCAGGCAGTTCAGCCCGAGGACAAAATTGTATCTTCAGACCTATGCTGCGGACCTGAACTTCAATATTATTCTGCTCTCGGATCTACAGGGTAGATTTTGACTCCAATATTTTGCTCTCTCTACAGGCACAAAACTGCGTGTGCCAGCAATAGCATAAAAAGTGTAAATGCTGCAAAAATATGTTACCATTTCCTCTCCCTCTGCTGCCCAGTTTAGAAATTTGGCTAGAGGCATTCACTGCAGTTTGGAATTTTCTTTTAATATCGTTTTTCTGTAACTGTTTTCTTTTACATTTTTGAAACATTTTTAGTGCTCAGGAAATGTCTTAGAAAGGGAGCCTGGAAACAGAAGCACTTTGCTTATCCATAGATCAAGAATAGGGTGAGCAGTGCCCTTTGCTGCCAAAGAGCTTCCACCTTTGGATGAAGCGATCTTCTCAGTGGCTGAGAAAATATGTCGAGCTTCGTGCACATTCAGTTCTTGGCCACTTTTGGCTGAGCAGTGACAATTCAAGTTTTGTGGATCTCTTTCCATTAAGTACAAGGCTGACATCACCAATGCATTTCCCATATGACAGCAAAGAGTTTCCAGATGGAAACAACTTTCCAAACACTGTTGACTGGCCATGAACTATAGTAGTGACACAGAGGTCTCTGCACATCTGAGTCAGAGAAAATTGCTATTTTAAAATAATAATAATAAAGATAACAATAATAACAGTTTATAATTGTAATAACAGCCACATTAAACTACCTGGCTCAGCATGCGAGGGGGAAGCAGGAAAATCATGTTAGTCTTTAGAGTCTACAAGAGGTATGGGATCAGACAGATTCCCTCTGACAGAAACAGTAAATCACTGTGGCCTTGTAAGAAAGGCAAGGTACATTTAAATTTAGAAAACCTCCTTTGCTCCCCATCCTTTAGACATGTTAATCATGAAAATACAGCTCCTAATACATTATATGCAAATGTGGACTAATAAAATACCACTCATTCAAAAACCAAATTAGTATAACTGGCAATTATGAGGCTTTTGAATTAGATATAGCCGAAAATCAAACAGAAGGAATTGGAGATCTGTGTGTGGTTACGGTCCTGCATCCTCACAGGGGTCACAGAGTTGCAGTGGGGTAGCTCACACAACTGGAGTGCTGCAATGGGTCAATACAATCCTTCAGGAAGGACAGGTGGGATGGAAAAGAGGGGAGGTCACCCTTTACACGACAAAGCAACAGAAAAGCATGGAGCTCTGCCTGGGAAAGGATGATGAACCAGCTGAGACTGTATGCGCCAGGACTAGAGGGTAAACCAGTGTGAGCAATATTGTGGTGGGTGTCTGCTAAAGACAGCCTGACCAGGAAGGAGTAGGTGACGACTTCAGACAAGTGACAGAAGCCTCACATTTTCAGGTCCAAATGGAACTTCAATAACACTGATATGTATTGGAGGGATGCCACAACAGGGCCCAATCTATCCAGGAGGCTTCTGGAGTGCACTGACAACTTCCTCACACTGGTGATCAAGAAAGAGATGAGGGGAAGTCCTCTGCTGAATGTCAGACTTAAAAATAAGACAAATTTATCAGGGATGGGAAGGTCAAGGCAGGCTTGGCTGCAGTGACCTTGAGATTGTGGAAGTAAGGATCTTGAGAGGACAGGAAAAAAAAAAATCAAGACCACAACCCTAAACTTCAGGAGAGCAGAGTTTGGTCTGTTCAGGCGCCTGCTTGGCCTGCTATGGTGGTCCAGGAGAGCTGGTTGGTATTTAAGGATCCCATCCTCCAAAGTCAAGACCAGCACATTCCAATGAGCAAGAAACCAAGCAAAGGTGGCAGGAGGCCTGCATGGATGAACCAGGAGTTCCTGACAAAATGCAATTACATAGTGTACAGGAAGTGGCAACAGAAATGGGTGACCCTGGAGTAATATGGAGAGGATTGGAGGATGGAAGAGGATTGGGTTAGGAACATTTAATTATGCTGAACATCCATGGGAACTGAAGGGATCCACCCATGAGTGCTGAGGGAGCTGATCAGTGTCACTGAGAAGCAACTCTTGATAATCCTTGAAAGGTCATGGTGATTGGAGGACCTTTCTGAGGACAGGGAGAAAGCAAATGTTCCTCCTGTCTTCACAAAGGTCAAGAAGAGAGATCTGGGGAAATACAGGCTGGTCAGCCTCAACCAGTTCCAAACATATGAAGGACAAGATGATTTGGAGTAGTCAGAATGGATATATGAATGGGAATTCACACACAATCATCAGTGGGCAAGGGGAGAGCGGTTGATGTCTTCACTTTGGCAAAGGTTTCAAAACTGTGTTCATCATAGACAAACTGATAAGGTAAAGACTAGAAAAATGGACAGGGGGGTGGGCTGAAAACTGGCTAAACTGTTGGGGTCAGAGGGCTGTAATCAGCAGCTAGAAGTTCAGCAGAAGGTTGGCCACTGGTTCTGTGCCCATTGGTTGATAATGGGTCCAATTCTGTTTAACGTCTTCAATAATGACCTGTCCAGCAGGACAGAAAGCAACCTCCTCAAGTTTGCAAAGAAAAACTGGGAGAAGATACACCAGATGGTTGTGATGCCATTCAGAGGGACCTCAATAGGCTGGAGAAATGGGAAAAGAAATCCTATGAACATCAGCAAAAGGAAAAGGAAAATCCCATACCTGGAGAGAAATAACCCCAGAGGGGTTTTCCAAACTCAGCTGTTCTTTGGTTTTGTGACTCTGTGTTATTTGATTCTGGTCAGAATATAAAATACTTGTTCATTTTATCCTTACAGGGGACAAAAATCTTCCAGTAATTATTAGTTTGGGAGACCTTGTGTTTTAATAACTTTAGAGAATTACTTTACAGGTTTTTTGTTTGTTTGTTTGTTTTTTAATTAGTTGACACATTTTAAAACAAGACAATAGACTATTTTTCATTGTGAGTGCACTGTAACCTTACCGTTTTACCAGCTGTCATTATACATTCACTTCAGAGAAATTATTTGAACTAGATTTAGGACTATGCTATTAGGCTACTTTTCTGAGGTGTTTCTTGAACTAATGATGAATTAGAGGGTCCTCTATGTGGGGAAGTATCACATTTTGGATCAACATAAATCACATCCCAAGGTCTGAGAACATGAAACAGTCCCTGACACATTCTCAACAGTATTGCTGTCAAATCTGTTGAGCATGAAAAATGCAGTTTCCAATAATTATATATTTGTTTCTATGAAAGTACTTCTTTGATTTCAGTGGGCTGTAATTTTTTCTGATTTTTCAATCACCCTTACAGTTTATAAATTATAATTCCATATAAATCAATGCATTTGCACTGCTGCAAAACTGGTTTGAGAGCAGAGCCTGATGCAGAACTCTCCTAAGCTGTGCTTTCCCGCACAGCATTAAACAGCTGCCACACCTCGCTGTAAAAGGTTTCAGTTGGGTATATGAGGCTTTGATACATTGAACTATAACCAAGTTCTGAAGACAAATATGCATATTCAGACATGTGGTCACTGAAGTTATTTCAGATTTATACTACTGAAACTTAGATCAAAACCATTAACTTCTACACAGTAACTTTTACATGTTTGCTCAAGGCTTTCAAGGAGCTTTGAAAAATGTCCAGTTGTAATACAGCTACTAGGAATTACATTTGAAAGTTTGGCTTTTCCAAGCTTTTGCTAAATGTAGCAAAGAGGCAGAATGCAATGCAGACCACTTGCTTTGTGGGAGTTGTTTAGCGTGTCTATAGTAGATATGTCACTAGCACCATGATAGTATTCAGAGGGGATGTAAAAAAATGGAATTGCATGTAAGGACATTGAAGGGTTAAGAAGAGGGAACATATTCGTTGTACTAGCATTAGGAAACTGACAGCTCAGTGTGTAAATTTCTATGCCAGCTTCAAGGTTGGTCTAAAATCTCAAAGCTTGTAACAGTGTTTTTATTTGCAAAATAGCATGCAGAACTAGAAAACCGAGCTTAAGCTAGATTATTGTTCATAGTCATAAATCTAAAGTTGATTTTCACAACAAAAAAATTATTGGCGTATATTTAGACCATGCATGACCTTGCTGAATCAACTTGGCGCTCTTCAGAACAACAAAATAAAACCAGATGACAGATACTTGTTTTCAGACTCTACAGATGCATCTCACAGCATATGAAGAAGAAAAATTGCAGTGGGTATGAGGGAATTCATCCCATGGGCTTTAGGTGAAATTTGCCCCTGTTAAGGTTATACACATCACTGAAATCCTTCAGGTAAGTCCTGAATGGGGTCTTCAGCACAGAGACGAGTATCACCAGGAATCCATGGCAGAGCAGACTGTCTAATGAGGAAATAAAATGTCCTCACACAAGCAAAATGCCCTGAGGGGTACATATAGTACAGCTAATTTTCTGAGCTTTTCTGGAATTGCTACAACATGAATTCCTCAGAGAATATTTTGCAATAAAGGTTTTAATGAGGTCTTCCCACCATGTACAGTGAGGAGATCCATGGAAAATCTAGTCCCAGCTCTTTGTGCCTCTCATTCCTCTGCACTTTTCTTTGGATACAAATAGGCAACAAAGACTATTGCTTGGTCTCTGTGAGGGAATATCTGATGTTGGATATGGGAAAATGAAATGCTGTTAGTTAGGAATCAGAATTAGAGTCATTGTTTGCCTGCAGTTTTCACTAGAATTACATACAGATACAGAATGTAAAGTGGCTGTTCCCACTCCCAGATCCTGCTCCAGCCATGTCTTTTATCTACCAGAGAGATCTTGAGTTCCATGCTACAGTCACTGTGGACTTTTGGGAAGATGACTGGAGAGTATGCTGGGAGGACCACATTGTTCTAGCTCTGCTGCAGGAGCCTGAGCCACCTGGACCATAGACTCTGCACCATGGGAGGGCATCTGCAACATGCCCCCTCACTCCTACACCCACAGATGTATGTAATGCTAATGAGAATGGTGAGAAGCAGTGTAGTGAAGCAACATAGCCAGATCCCTGAATTTGGCTCCTTGTAACTGGATTAGAAGCTGGCAACACGTATCTTGTGCCGGCGAGTGTCTTGGAAAGCTGTAACAATACAGAAACAAATCCCAGAGGAAGCTGATAAAGGGGAAGAGGAATATTACCAGCTGAATAAAAAATCATCCGTTTTCATACACAGAAAACAATATTCTGCAATTCATGTAATCATAACGCTTCATTCTGTAATAGATAATCAGAATACAAGCGTATTTGCAAACAAGCACTTGTCCCCCTCTAATTTAATCATCTGTTCTCTAACTGCACTGCCTGTGAAATGTGTCACCTTTTCTTTTTCGCTTTGTATCCAGAGTGATGTTTTTATTAATAAAAGAGCTCACTGTTATTATTATTCAAAGTTCACACTTGATTAATGCTCCCCTGCCATCACTACCACAAAACTGACACTTAGCCTAACCATGAACAAGATGTTGGCTGCAGTTCTCCCATCACTAGAGCGTATTTCCTTAATATCCCATGTTAACATGGTGTATATGACTAGACAACTAAGTCGGAAGCAGAATTTTCATATTTCACTTCAACACATTGTATTCTGGGAGTTGACGTTTTGGCACAATGCAACAGAGGCTGTAGCTCAGCAGAAGTATCATTTGCTTTGCAAGAATCTTGTGTACGAGTTGTTAATTGAAAATCTTTGCTCCGCATTTGGTTGGACTGGATGAAATGTAAATGTATGTTCCTGACACTTTGCCTGAGAGAAAGGGAGCAAAGAAGTAGGTTTTTAAGGTTTTCCTAGACTTAGATGTGAGGCTTGAACCAAGATGATACTCCAGTTATTCAGTAGGCAAGGGGACAGGTTTAGAAAAAATAAGAATTCTATATGTTAAAATAATAACTTTGTATAA
The DNA here is from genome assembly GCF_000690775.1 of Eurypyga helias. Classification (NCBI taxonomy): domain Eukaryota; kingdom Metazoa; phylum Chordata; class Aves; order Eurypygiformes; family Eurypygidae; genus Eurypyga; species Eurypyga helias. Next base: position 58,533 of record NW_010267462.1, read on the forward strand.
AATCAAAGTCGAAACAGAACTTTCTGAGAAAGTCTGAAATGCTTGGTTGTTTTTAATTTTATTTCCTTTTTTTTCCCTCTTCAGCACAGGAGTGGGAGTGGGAATTTTCTTATTCCCAGCACGATCAGACTGGGTGTGCAAGAACGCATGGACCTCCCAGGGCTCAGTTTTGTAGATGGATGATTCTTACGCAGCAACTCTACTGTTTCCTCCTGGGCTTTCTGCTGCTCTTACACAGCCATCATTGCTCTTCTTTCAAAATAACTATTTCTGATTCATACCACAGGCTGTGAGAGAGGAACTGGCCTCTCATTTTCAGTGCAGTTGTACTGGGGTGTATTTGACTCATGGGTGTCAGATAATCTAGGTCCGTATCAGCTGCACATGCAAGTTCTTGGGTGGTTTTCCCAATTAAAACCACACTACTAGCTCCCAGCATTTTTTCCTTCACAAATTGACAGCTGAAAAATGCACACAGCTCAGGATAACAGAAGTCACTAAGGAATATCTGAAACACCATTAAAAAGCGGGGAGAGGGAGGGGGGAGTGAATGCTACATTTAAAGCTCTGTTTTCTGCTATGGTTGATACTTATTAATATAGTGATACCTTAGGTAACCTGCAAGGTGGCTGACCCCATCTTCTAAAATAAGGCCATCACTGTGTGGCCCATATGACTGGACATCTCACATATATATAGCAATAATGGCACTGTGACACCCATGCATTTATTCACCCATATTATATAAACCTGAATTTTCTGTCACGCTCAAAGCAGATGGTATCTTATTACTAGTAGGAGTTGTGGGATCATAGAATTTTTGGCAATAGAAGCTCAGGCTGTGGCCCCAGCCTGCTTTGGAGATCAAAGGAGAAACATAGTCTGAACATCTTCAGAGCCTGATGAACAGACCTCCTTTTCTTTGCAAAAATGAATCTCAAATGAGGTCAGATTCACACTGCTGCAAGTGACAGGTCAATTTGCATTACAGAGCTAAAAGAAAGACAGCATCGAGAAAGACAAACTCAAAATGAAGAACTGGTCTGGTCTTACACAACTGCTGGTAAAGCTTGCTTGGATTTTAACATGGGACTTTTAATCTCCATTTTCTACAGAAAGGTTGGGGTATGCTACTGCATGAATTAGAGCTCTGTCAGCCTTCTAAGAGAAGTATGACAAGGGAGTCCTATGCATACAACTTCCCAAATTCAGAACTCTACATATAACATTGCAAAGCCAGGATTTTCTGTTGTTCGTACCTTGTGTCAGAGGTTAAAAGAGGCATAAGAAGAGCTGAAAATGCACCAGAAAGCCTTGTCTTGGGAAATCCTTTATTAAAGCAGAATTTCCAAGGAGTATAGTGTTTGCACTCCCAGATCCTCCCACCACTGCCACTGTTCCCATATTCAAAGAATGCTTGAGGTGGAGGGTGATGAGTAACAATGATGGGATAGCAAAGTGAGCAATGCTGCATTAATCCTCCAGCTAGTACGTTCATCTCATCCAACTTGGCCACCTAAATTTTCAGCATATAGTCTAAATTAGTCATTCCCCCTCTGGTCTACATCGCCCAGTTAATTTCATCCTACAGATTTGTGAGGGTCCTTACCTCTCTCTACTGACTCCAGACAGAGTTTAAATGAGCATCACTGAAGTCAGGTGAGACAGACCCAGATTAAGGATCATGATTCACTGACCTGATCTCGAGCAGCCCCTCAGAGAACTCAGGGAGAAGAGTTAGCACAACCTGACGCATGCACATTTCTCACAGTTAACTCCTAATGAACTCAACTGAACCAGCACAAGGGATGATACCGGATGAATGTGACCCTGCTTACCTGACAGCATTCAGAGTGCCTGCCCGCTTACCCATCAACAGAGAGTGAGAGCTATACCCACACAACCTCAGTGATTTCATTTACTGTAGATGCTATCCCACCTCTGATGTTTAATCTCAAAGAAGGTGTGATAAATAAAAGCAAATAAACCCTTTCTGTGATGAATTACAGCTGCAACACTAACTGAAGCTCTGCTGAAACCCCAATCTTCTTATCATCACTGTAAGGTATTTAAAAACTCAGCACAAAGGGTTACAAATGAAATCTCTGTAATGTAAATCTTTTCATTCTGTATCTAAAGCTTTGTAGCTTTTCCCATATATTCCATGAATAATATTTTAAAATATATTTTAGTAGCAGCAACTGACAAATCCTCCTAAAGGATCATTAATTAGTTTCAGGATCAATTCTTCCATTCTTCTTTCCATTTTCTTAATGTAAAATTTATTAATTCTCACAGTATTTATTTTCCTTTTTTTTTTTTCCTTTCTTGTTTTCTTCTTATTGAAACTTTTGTTCTGAGTCAAATGAACACAATTTTTGCTTAAGGCTGTATGAAAAAATAAACCAGAATCCCTCCCTTCCTCCTGCTCTTTCTGTCTCACTCCCTTCCTACATGTCAGTCACAATTCATTTTAACTTCTCTCATTGGGAATTGAAGGATGTTGCTGAGCAGTTTACAATTGAGTCTTTGAAGGTTTTCCAAGTAGCAAAACCATCTTTAAAGCCATGGGCTTTAGAAATGAGGTATGACATTCAACAAAACCCTACTTTTTTCTTTCTTTGGTCTTTTTTTGCCCTCTACATTTCCACTGGTGCTTTTCTATGTTATCTGTGTGCTCTGAAAAGGTCAGCAGACCGGTATAATACTGTACATAGGAAGTCTGAAAGTTTTCCAAAACTGCTGTAATTAAAGCACAGGAGAATTTATTTTGACCCTACCAGAAACTACAATGATTTAGGGATCTTCTGTTTTCTTACACTGCAAATCAATAATAATTAGTGATCAGATTTACTTTTGAGTTTTGGTAGCTTTGACTGATCAGTCTAGTTCATAGGTGAGATGAGTTCTTGTGGACTCTGGCTTTGTGATGGCAGCTAAGCCTACATAAATGGGCTGGTGAATTAGACTCACAGGACACTGTCTGGAAGAGATGTTTCTCGGATTAGTTCAGTAGGTCTTGGAACAGTATAGCACAGCATTTAAGTCACTATATTAAAAAAAAAGACAAATTCCCCTAAAAGACAAATTCCCCTAAATTCCTCAAATTCCTCCCTCTATGTGAGGACCATCGGAACAGGATCCTGGAAAATTGATAGTCTTTTGGCTTAATAGACATATGGCATAATTCCTAGAGGGTGATGTATAACAGGACTGCAATAGAATGGGTATGCCTCTTAACAGTTGTCCACCAAGGCTCCTTTCCCATCCCCTAGTGACCTGTTTCTCCTCCTGTATCCCAGGGAGAAATCTTTACCTGCAGTGTTTCTGTGAACTTTTTTTCAGCTGAGGAAAGGGAAATTTTTGGTGAAGAGTCAGAAATAGACTTTTAAAACTATTATATTAATCTCTTACTGACTTGATTATGGAGGATAATTGACTAATTTTGACTTCCTGTCTTGGGTGTATGCACTATTGCTCTCTATTGCCCAGGACCAGAGCCCTGTGATGGACCCTTTCCAAGGAAGACCATCTCGCCTTCCGGAAGGTACTTGGGTGGTGTGAGCAAAACAGGCTCCTCGTTACAGCTTCCTGGACTACCCACGCCCTCAGGATGGAGCCATGGATTTGCTGTAGTACTAAATTAATTACAGCTGCCTCTCCAGAGTTTGTATGTCCCACTTGGACAACTACTTCAAGGTCTGTCTGTTTATCTGTGTGTCATCCAAAGTACGTGATCAGCCTGGGTACTGTAAGCAGGGTGGGAAAACAACCCTGTTCCTGCTTCCTCTCTTCTTGCTGACTGGGAACTGAATCAATACCTGGAGCAGAGCACCAGGGGAAAGCCAGGGAGGACAGAATTGAGAAAAAAGAACTACACTCCTAAGAAGTGTATTTTCCTGACCTTGATGACAATGACAGACATTGAGCTCAGGAACTCACAGCCAGAGAAATGGAGGAAACCTTGTTACCTGGGCCTGAAAATGAGATCGCACACGATTGTCAATGAGGACAGTAGTCAGGCTTTGAAGATGTGCAGAATATGGAAGACCAAGAGAAGCAGAAGCTCTGTAGTGAGAATGATTTTCACGAATAGAGATCCAGCAGGGAACAAGCCAGAAAAATTTGATCTAGTGATTTTACAGTCTACTAAGGTACTATTAGCATTCCTTGGCAAATGAGGATTGATTTGCTTGTGTATGATAGATTACCAAACATGGAGTTAAAAATTGGTGTTGTGCCATGTGACTATGGCTCAAGCCCCTTTTTAAAAGTCACTTGGTACATCTTTTAAAATCAGTGTGAGTGGTCACTGAAAAACATTAGTTACACGGCTCCCATCAAAAATGGAAGTACCTGTTTATAGTTATGTATTCATGCAAACAGACAGTGTAGCATAAATAAATATCACCGTTCTGTATTTAACATCACAATGGAAGTGAAATAAGGCAAAACCCAATGCATAAAATCTTTATTGGATCTCAGGAGGAAGAGAACAGCAATTTTTTCATTGAAATGTCCATTGCTCTGTGCTGTCAACACTAGTCCTCCAATGCAGAACGGTCTTCCTAATTGTCCACAGGAGAGAAATATAGTGTTATAGAAAACATTTGGTAACTTGTTGTAACCTGGTTCCTTCTGCACAGAAGTTTTAACTGTTTACTGATAGTTGTCATGCTGTTCTTGAACTATCATTTACTTTTAATTTCTTATTAGGGAGGCTAAAATGAACTATACTTTTTGTGCTACAGTATGATGTCTTTGGACTCCTCATCTTAGGACTGAGTGTAAGAACTTCTCCTTCCACCTCCCAGTCCTGTTCCTACCCAGTCACTAGGAAATTATGCAAGGAGAAGGGGACAAGGACCCAGCCTCCCATGAGTATTTGTCCTCAATAGAAAGGAAGAAGCTTAGCAGTCTGTATGGTCCTCTGAGATACCTACTATTTACACAGAGTTCATGATCATAGGGCATATCAAATCCATCAGTAAAAAGTGTTTCTAGAGAGGTTTGGAAGTGTCATATCAGAATGTTATGACTTTATTTAAATAAAAACTTTTAAAATCATATTTGCAAATCTAATATGTATATTTCATGATAAAGCAAAAACTGAACTATGCTGTAATAGTTAAAAGCTGGAGGCATAACTATATAGTCATTCATCTAACAGGGCAGAGTTACATCCAAATTAAAACATACTTTAAAAAATCTGGGTTTGAATTATAAAAAATATACAGTTTTATATTGCCCTACTACACAATTTTATTGCTTGGTAAAAAGAGCAAAACACCTCATACCTCACTGGAGGCTCCTTTATACAATTCTCTTCTGGCTGATCAGCAGTGATGCATTAAAACACATTGAGAAACTACGATTAATTTCTGAAAGCTGACTTTTTACATTTATTTTAGTAGCACAAAGTTGACCAGAGGAGCTTGCAGTTCATCCTGCCTCTGCTGTTTTGATGCTCTCAGTGCTTCAGGAAGTATCATCCTCCTGTTGGAGTAATGGAAGTATAACTCTTTTTTGCTTAATATTAATTTTTACTGATGAAGCTCAAGGTTCCCACTTCAAATTTCACATCACAGGAAGAAATAATACTTTACATTTTTCTGTCAACATTTCCCCCTAAAACAAATGGAATAAAATGAAAATAAGATACTCCTTTCTTACTTGGCCTGTTTGAGATCTTTCACTTAGTCCTCTAAAAGCCATTCAGAGGTGGGTGCTCATGTGTATTGCGCATGGAGGAGTGGTTTCCAGATAGCTTGCAATTTAGGTTGACCACCTTTCTTTATTTTCCCACAGTTGTAGTACCCCAATGTACTAAGGAAAAAGTTTTCCTGATGCCAGAAAAGAAATATTTCATATTTTTCTTGCCATGGATACTTTCCTAGATGACTTAATTTCCACCTAGAGAACCTTTTGAGTCATCTGAATCAGAGGAGATGAGCCTTTTCCTTGCAGAGGGCCAAGTAGACCTTTCACACACCTTTCACAGGCCACACATTAACACACAGATTAGTGTTATTTTATAATCTGGGAGGGAAAAAAAATAGTTTCAAGTCTTATAAAATAAAGTCTCAAGGTAATTCTGCCAATAGGTTCTCATGTCTTCTATACATGACTTCCCTTGTGCAGTGGACCCCCACATTTATACACCTCCTTGAAAAACAACTCCGGAATGCTTTATTAAGGGAAATATCACATATACAGCATTCCAGCCCCGGGGGGGGGGGGGGGGGGGGGAGA
>NW_010267462.1:64832-73288 GCF_000690775.1 Eurypyga helias
TGACTAGGTGCTCCTTCTGAAGCAAGATTACATGCATCCTTCCTTGACAGCTTCTTCTGTACACTGATGCACTAATGAGAGGCTGGACGGCCCAGGGACTCCTGTTCCTGGATGCCAGTTTTTACCCCCCATGAATGTGTATGTGTAAGTCATGTCAGCTGAGGGTGTGTGAAATCATCCCGGAGCTGGGCATTTCAGGCTGGCTGTCTGCAGGACTTTTAAGAGGTGGGACGAACAGGCAGTGCATCCCACCCACCGGACACCTGCCGCCTGTGCACACCACTAGCTGCTGAAGCACATCTCAGGTAAAGTTCATACTTACATTTCAGAGGAATTACTCACATCTCCATCGTCTCCCAGCCCAGACTAGGAAGAGTTTGCAAGATTTCATGCAGTTCCTCAAAGCTGTGCTCTGGACAGACAACCCTTCCTTTCTCCCCTCTCCACAACTCCTCCATGAATTCACACTCTTCTCACTCACACATCTGAAGTTTTCTTTATATCAGAGAAATTCTCCCATACCACATGAAACACCTTTGTTCTTTCTGCAGTATTTGTTGAGGAGGATGGACTGGATCTTGCTGACCATGCTAGGCATGTGAAAACATACCTAAAATTTAACTTAAGCCTAAATTCATTCAGAGTAGAGCTCAATGATTTTCTATTGTGGCTTTCAGGACTTCATACTTGCTTGCACACGGTCAGTTCATAACACCGTAGCATGGCCACACGTAACAGGTTGTGTCGTGAGCTGGGGGTACTAAATGGGTTTCCCAGAATATATCCTCTCTTTCTGCCTGGAAATGTTCTCTAGGTAGTAAAAGATAATTTTTCCCATTTGTCTGGATAAGTTAGCCCAGAAAAAAGGTAGCTCTCTGGCTGCCAGATGTACAGCAGCCCCAGGCAAGGGTATGTACAGATCACCAGGTGGATGTATTGCTTCATGTAGTAAGTCAGACAGACCCCAGATGCATAGATTCTGCTGTGTATAGTATCTGTGCCACTCCTCTGGTGGGGATGTCTGGGACAGAAATATTACAGCCCTGTTAGCTAAAATTCCTTGGGTTCACATTATATTGCAGTATAGAGGTGATATCCTATGCTTTTTCTTCTTAAAATACTCGTGCCTGATCTTCTACCCTGCCAGCATCTCCCTTCCACGTGAAACTCTCAGGCTCATCGCTCCCTACTGCAACTAGTGTTTGACGCTGCCCTGATGATAAGCATTAGATTTAAGAGACCCCAACAGTGGGAAAATCCCATGTGTTGGGGAGTAAGGGGGTTCTGGTAGTGTTTTGCTGCTGGGATGGCTCCTACAGCACCACCTAATCAACTCCATCAATTTTTGGCTGTCTAAACAGCCTGAAGTTGCTGGGAACCTGGCCAGTGGCTGAACCACTGAAGGCTGAGGGGTGGATCAGCAACACGTGCTCCTGACCTCTCCGCTGGATGAAAAGCAGTTCAGATGGTGATCTATGTATCTATGGAGGTGGAGCTGTTCAGTGGAATTTGTGATTCTAGCTATTTGTAAGAGTTGCCCTGTACTTTTTACATATCCCCACAAATTGATTTAACTTGTACCCCTAGTTTTGATCACAAACTCCCTAGTAAAAAACTGGCTAAGCATATGGACGTGGCAGCTCATGGGGCACTCAAAGGGAGACAAATGCAACAAAGGCATTAGTACTGCAGATAAGGAGGTCTATGATGTGATGTCAGATGCAGTTTTTTATGCTTTCCTGTGACCATAATTTCACCCAGCAGAGAGAAAGTACCCATTTTCACACAGTCTTGCAACTGCTGTAACACATTGGTGAAATCTTCTCGTCTTGCCCTGCACATCTCAGCTATGTTCTCACTGCTTTGTGCTTTTCTCAGTGAGAAACACTAAGTGCTTCTTTTCTTCAAAGCAATAGAGAGCCAGGGAATCTACCCGGCTTTGTTATCAGATGATTTCCCTGAGGCTGTAAATCAGCCTCCCAGATTTTTTCTGTGCACCAGGAGCTAAGATGAGCTAACCTTCTGTCAAGCAGCGAATTCTGGGACATTTTTTCCACTTTTGCAAACATTAGTCTGTTTAAGTGAATCAAGTATTTAACATGGCATGAAGAGGAGGAACCCTGGGGAAAAACTAGTGAGCTCATAGTCCAAAACTGATGCAGTCATAGTACTCAAAGAAAAAGAAAGAAAAAAAGCACTCAAATTTTCCACTATGATAAAACCAGAAGCAAGCGCTAGAATAAGTAGGTTTTGACATCCATTGTTCAGTGTCACTAGAGTGTTATTTTTTCTATATAGCAGAACAGTGGTTAATTCATAGCTCTTGGGATTTTTTTTTTCAAGCATAAATCACTATAGGTTGTGGGGTTTTTCCCCTGTATCAGTCAGTGGTTTGCAAAAATCTGCAGGGAGAAATAAACCATACAAACTGGCAAGTAGTTTTAGTGGCATTTAAAACAACTGTGGTAGTTATAAACAGTAAACAAAACATAGTAACCAATTTAAACACTAGAGATTGTTGTATCATAGGAGCATAAATCATTACCTTAATAATTTCAGCAGCAGTGACTGAAATACAAAATTAAGCCAACAGTACCCCCTGTGGCAATAATGAAGTACTGTATTGCTTAGAGAAAAACCGACACAATTTGTGGTTGCAGACTGGAAATCCTTTGAATTTGATCCTTGGAAGAAAGACCTCCAAGCAGCTTTAGCAAGAAGTACTTCTATAAGGAATTATATTACAGACATATTTTTATAAACACAATTCAGAGCTGATGAGCAGTGGGCATGAGGGTATAGGTGTTAAGAGGAGATGCACACTTATAAATGTGATAACAGATCTTTGCTGGGATTCAGGTGGTTCTGTGTTTTTAGACAACATTACTTGCTATTTTTCTGAAGAACCTACGGACACACCAGTTTTATGAAGTAGATTAAAACATAGCAGGGTCTGAAGATGCAGTGTTCACCCTGGCTAAACTCCTATTACAGTAGGACTGAAGGGTTTAGTCCCAAATAACCCAGCTGGCCATTTACAAAACACTGAAGCATATCTGAAATGAAAATACACTCTCCTCCCCTCAGGCAAATCTGTACTACATCTATTCCTACTGCCTGGAAATGAAGCTTAGAGTGACAGTGCTTCTCTCTAGACATTAGTCATGGGCCGAAAGTCAGGTGGCTGAATCTAAGTTTTAATTCTTAATTTTCCAAGAAAATTGCAGAACTTCTAGAATACATGAATGCCACTCAGCCAAATTTTCTTGTAATTATCATCCTCAAACCTTGATACCTCTTCAAAGAGATGAGAAAAGTAAAAAAAAATTGCTGTCAGAGTTGGTAGGGAACGCAATTCACTTTCACTGTGTGTCTTTATTTCTCTGCTATTACCTCTTCTAGTACAGCATTTTAGGGTTGAGAATAAATCATCCATTTTGGGTAATGTCAGATGATACTACAGAGGGGAAAAAAAAATCACGTGGTAATACCTCATTTCTGAACTGCCTTTTAACTAAAGATCTCAGAATTCTTGTTCCAGACCTCTACATATAGATTTCTACACAGAAATAGAAAATATGTAGAAATTGAGTCTTGGCTTTGGTCAAAGCTCAGGTATAAAGAATTAAGAAATATCACTGTTGAAGCACAGGAAATTTTCAGATGGAAGAAACAGAGAAAACATTCATCCCTGTTCACCTTCCAAATAGCTGTTGAAGTGTTATAATCTTTTCTACTATTTCTGGCTAACAAAAAAACCCAAACAAACAAACAAACAAACCCAAAACTACCCACAACAAAAAACCACATACAAATAGGTCTTATTTTTTATATATCTAAAATGTTTTTTAAAAAGCCAAGAAAAATACAAAAAATGTAAACATTCAAACTGGAAAAGAGAAGACAATCAAATGCTATTGCAATAGGAATTAGATGGAATGTCTGATCTCTGTTGTCTACATTATTAAGATGTGTCCCAGTATAAGTGCTGTGTTCCCTTTGCTGCAATGCTTAAGAATCCCATGTATAGGGCAGAAGCTCTGTACAGCATGAAATAACAACCAGTGTCCCAGTGAAGTTACAATCTAACTATGAGATAAGAAATTAAAAATTGAATCAATGGTGCAGGGACACCTACAATAACAATTCTTCAGTAAATACTCCAGTATTCTGTTTTTCCTCACAGAAATCAATTGAGTCAAGGCTATCTTCTTCAGCTGTCCTTTGTGATTTTGCAGGGTGGTGAGTTGTAATTTCAGCCCAGTCCCTTTTTTCACCACAGCTAGATTTTTGTTCTGTAAGTATGTGTCATGACATACGTTAATGCTCACAAGAAACATGAACTCCTTCCCTATACACTAGGGAAGACACAGACTGAAAAGTAAGGGACGGATTGCAAACATTCCTGAATGTGAATCCAGACTATTGATTCAGGCATATGTACCACGTACAATGTATATGTTAACAAATAAAGGTGATGAAAGGAATTTGCAGAAACAGCAGGTTACAGTGCTGCATACTCCAGGACTTCCCTCCAATTTCTAAGGTTTAATATTATAGAAATCATTTAATATAGAATCATTATCTGCAATGATTTTAACAGTATTACCTTATCCTCTTGCCTGAAAGCCCTGGAACAATACAAGGTCTTTTTCCTCAGTGTATCAGAGATGAGAAGAGGCAGCAAAGTGCCACTACTGCTGGTAAGTAATCTGGAAAATCCACCTGAGTAACCAGTAGGGACTGAGTCAAGTCTCAGCTATCTGGAAGCCTTTCTCCCAGGCCAGCCTTCTGAGAACTAAAGTATGGAACAAGGAAAAGAGAAGAGATTCAGGATGAACACTCTGAAGGTTGAAAGAGACATTTCTGTCAGGATAGCAGGCAATGGAAAACTTCAATTCCCAATCCCGTGGCAAAGCCATCACCTATGCAGGTGGCACAATTGCACTGAGCCCACACACCAGAGGAGCCCACTGTAACTGCAATAGCCAAGTGCTGATGGCAAACAGGACTCAGGACTCAAGCCAACAAGCCTACACCTTTGTGAAGTCATGATGTCTCCTCTTAAAAAGCAGCAGGCAATATTAACAGGTAACCCCATGTAAACAGGGAAAGGGTATTTTGGCATTTTGGGTAACTTTAAGATGGTGTCATTTACATATTAATAGGCAACAGATCAGAATCCTTCAGTCCTGATGCTCCAGATTCTCAGATCACCTTCCAGGGTTATCATTCAGATTTATATCCATTTAATACTACTTACAGAGTAACCAGTTGCTGTATACACTGCCAGTTGTCTCTACACCTAAACTGTATGTGAACTATGAAAGTGAGATGTGCCAGACTTTGAAAGGGATGAATCCAGTCCATACACAAACACCTATCTACCACATCTAGCAATAACATGTACAAAAAATATCAAGTACTTTGCCTGGGCTGAGATTTTCTCCTTTTAGATGTGTCCTAGTGTTTGCTTTCTTTCTGAAGTAGCATTAGCCAAGAAAATCCTGACAATGTCCAACTATCATTGCTGCGTAGCCAAACCGAGGATTAATAATACATTTAGCCAAAAGCAGAAGGTTTAAGGATATTTCCCAGCTGAAATATTTTTCAGGTATAAAACACTGCTATTGATTTTTGCTCACAGGATTCTGCATCACTCTCCAGGAAAAAATCCCATCACCAAGAAGATTCCTTGGAGAAGACTGAGAACTACATACATAACCTGGCCATACTCAACTCTAGCTACTAGTAGAAAGCTGCTGAAGAGGAAGAAGTTGTTTGTGGAGCTTTGCACTGGACAATACACCCCGAGTTTGATCTTTTGAGCTAGAGATTACTGGAATCAGTGGTTATCTGAAAAATCACACATACTGATCAAGACTCCAGCTGCGACCCCTTTGGGAGACTGGGAGAAATGAATGCTCCACAAGTGAGTGCTCCATCACAGGGCACACCCTGGTCTCCTGGAATAAAGGGGATTTTTTCACCAGTGAAGGCTCTCCATTTTTCACAGCAGAAGCCAGCTCAACCCCCTAAGAATTTTCTTGTGTTCCCAGGTTTGTAAAGCATTGAAAAATAAAGACCTCCCTTCAAAATGTAGGCTAATGCTGACCACAGAACACTACGGAGGCCTTGTTTTGCTGTATATAGGCAGCAAACATCTTCCGACCCTGGGTCTACTTTAATACACATCCTTGCAACAAAATAATCAGGCTGTTAAGTGTGAGTCAAATGTCACTTATGTTATGAATAGTGCATGTCTGTGTGATGAAGAAATGCTGACTACGTATGCGTTCAGCCTCTTGACTAAATTTTCAGCCAAAACTTCTAGAAGTTACTTAATATGTGTGAACAACATAAACTGTAAACAAAACAAAAGAGGGAAATTTGGTCCCTGAAATACACCCTTTTAGGTCCCAGAGATTATGAAATCAGCAAGTTAGCTCTATCACTAGCCTCTCTTGAACAAAAGCTATTTGTGTCCAAGTATATGTGACAATTAAATAATGTGATAGTGGAGTGGCATTCTAGGCAACACTGCAAAGGTACGGGTAGAGGGCACACTGCTGTTCTTCAGCTGCCATCAAGAAACGTAAACATCTATTTTAGAAACATTGTGTGAGATTTTGACCAAAATGGTAACCCAAATGAGGTAAAATCATACAGGTGGTACTAGACAAGATGCAAAATATCTTCATGTATCCAATTTCATATAAATTCCCATAAATCATGCTAATTTACCCTTAGAAATTCCCAAATGCCCTTGATGTCCCACAGTACTTAGTCACTATGACAATGTTTAGATGGGAAACAAGTCACTGTTGTGTAAGCACCCTTCTGAAAGCACAACCATGCTTCTCTTCCAAATTCTCATCCAGGGTGGCATCTCACTGCAAAGTAATTGCTGGTGTTTTCTGGTCATGATCTTCCTGCTCCCCTACATTTTTTGACAGAGAATGTAAAGAAAATTTCACCTAAGCTGTGATAAATCTGCTGGTGAATTACTAGTAAGGACCTTCACAAGCCCTTAATCTTGGTTGCCAAAGTTTTTCTGATCATCTGGAAACATGGCTCACCATCAGGAAGGGCTAAATCAAACCTGATTGTAATTAATATGTTGTCATTATTTTGCTCAGATGAACATTGTGTTACAATGTGTCTGTCTTTTATGCACATCATCCCACCAACTTGATTGAGTTGCTTCTACTCTTACTTCCAAGCATCTCACTAACATTCATACAACCTATATTATATCTCTATAATAGACAAAATCTGCTATTTTAATGGCACATACAACACAAAATTCCGAACCCCATATATGCCTAAAGTGTTAAGGAAAATGTGACTGTTGATACTTCCACGATAATTAGAAGCAAAAGAATTTTAGTTTGCCAAAATTACCTTATCAGAAGACTTGTAATTACTTAGTATTTTAAAAATATGAGCTTGCTGTCTTTCTTCACTACTCTTACAGCTTATAGCCAAAATTCTGGGATGGCAGAATTGTAAATTGTACTGTAAAGCATACCTAATGTGTTTGAAGTAAAGCATACCTAATGAGTAACCAATATTGTAAAACATAAAACACTTCCAGGTGAAGTTCTTTGTGTTCCCTATTTACTACTCCAAAATAAAGTGAAAAAATAACATTCTCTCTATATAAAAATGCAGTGACAAGCCCTAAGTAAAGAGATGACTTCAGCATAATCTTTGAAGATCCTGCGTAAGACCAGGAATAACTATAAATTAGCATTTATTTAATACTTAGTGTTACCTTTTGATGCTGTTTTAAAATGTCAGATACTCCCAACAGAAGCAGAATGGAAAAACATAACTGCATGTAGTGGTGTTAGAGGCAATCACTTTCTGGAGCACAACAATCCACATGCTAAAACACTTGAAATTGTTAATTTGCCTTCTCTGTTGAAACACTGAAATAATTCAAAAATATACATTGTAGCCATGCATTAGCAACAACCAGGTATGCCCACAACAGCATGTGCATTGACAGGGTATCTGGAAGAGCCCACCGAAGTCAGACCCCATACAAGGCACTGTTTAAAAAAGCGAGAAAAATACAGTCTCAATCTAAGACAAGTTGTCATTAAGAGCCCAAACAGAATAGTGCTGTCAGGTTCAGCAAAGCAGTATTAGAATCTGCTTTTATGGAATCACTGAATGTCTACAGGTATAGAGAGGCAATCTATACCATCCTCCGGTGCTACATCTTTATACTGGAGCCTGATGTCCAGAAAGGGTGATAAACAGATTTTTTTTAAAGCAAGTGACTTTTTAAAGGCAAAGCAGTGACCTCTGTATTCTTTTTTTTTTTTTTTTTTGTTTCTGACAAAATAAGGTATATTGATGACATAAAAATTCTGTGGGCATTTCTATTGTCATAGAATGGTTTGGGTTGGAAGGGCCCTTACAGACCACCCAGTTCCCCCCCCCCT
>NW_010267462.1:73697-85636 GCF_000690775.1 Eurypyga helias
TTCCCTACAGTTCTTTAAGTAACTACTCTTGATCTCAAATCACTATTTAATTCTTGCGTAACTTAGCTATTCCATAGAATTGGGATTACTCCATAGAATTATGCTCTGCAATTGCAATGAGGAACCATATGCGAATTTTATGCAAACATTTACAAAGGGCCCATTTGTTCTTTAGTTTCTGTTGTACTCTCCAGACTTCTTTAATGGGATGGTATCATGATTTATTACGTTACTAAGACAAGGCAACCTTCTTTGCGCTATCTTAATATGACTAATGGCTACTTCATCCTTGAAATGGTTATTTTCTGAAACTGAGAAGAACTGACGGGGACCGTACTGTTTAGAGCTCATGGAAACTTCCACCTTGAGGTCACTCCAGCTCACACCTTGTCCGGGCAGATCCAGACTGATATTTGAAAGCATAATGCCAACAGAAGGTCTGACATATGATCGTCAAAGAACAGATAGCAGCAATGCTGATCACAAACATAAGATTGCTACGAGGTAGTTCTCTTCCTCTGGGAGATTTGTTTCCATGTGTCAGATTCAACCTGGCCAAACACAGGGCACAGGGCCTACCAGTGATGCTAAAACCTGTGTCGCTGCTATGTTCGTCTGTGTCGAGCGGGGGTGTCTAAAGTAGTTTGAGAACATAGCCAAATATCCCATGCCTGGAAACATGGAATAATTTTGCAAGTATTGTAATGCAAAGTGAATATAGTTTCACTAATCATTCCCCTCTGTATGGGTATCTTCAGGGTGCATTTGGAGTACTGTGTCTAATTTTGTCCCCTCTTCCATTCCAGAAAGACATTGACAAACTGGAGTGAGTGCAATGGAGATCCACCAAGAGAGTTAGACTGGAGCACATGAAGTAAAAGGAGAAACCGAGGGGGTCAGGCTTGTTCAGACTCCAGAAAAAGAGGCAAAGGGTGGGTTTTAACTCCTGCCTGCCACTCCCTTATGAAAGGGTGGTCATAGAAGATAACAGGCCAGGTTCTTCTCAGGGCACACAGCAGAAGCAAAAGCGGCAACAGTCACGGGTTATAGGAAACAAAGTTCTGTCTGGATATCACAAAAAAAATCAGAGTGAAGGTAGCGCAGCACTGGAAGAGTCCACGTGTGTAAAATTAGACACCTTCGGTGTTGTGAGAGGAGCCCAGTCATGGTTCACCAGCAGAGATTTTGGCATTCAGGGCCTGATTTTCTCAGACGGAGTAAACATCAGCTGTTTTCACTGTAGTCGGTAATATATCTCAACCTTTATTATTTTGAGGAAATTAAGGGTAGGTCACTGACGATTCAAGGGCCAGATTTTTAAAACTCCTTTATGAAAGGTACTGAACATTGAAGACGATTGTAGACACATCTAACTGTTTAAGTACCCAAAAATTGTTGCTAAAACACTGTAGAAAATTAGGCTGTCATTGTTTTACATGTCTCTTTTGTTAGTTACACAGCTATCCCACAGTGCTTTATGTGGTGCTGTGTTTATTTTCCAGGTCAAGTAGTTTCATGCACTGAAAATTTAACTTTGAAGAAATAATATGAGAAAAAAAAAGAGATAATCTTGAATCTACCAAGTTTAAAGGGAAGAGAAAAAAGGTTCAGTTCACATGATTAACTGTCATAAGCACAGTACATACCATCAGAGGTGCCAAAGCCCGACTTGAAAGGTTCTAAATGTTTCAAGCTGTGCAAGCATGCGTTTCTTCAAACAGGCAGAACTGATTATGATGATCACAGGCAAAACCGTAGTTAAACAGAGGATGTGCAATTTTTGTAAATCGTTATACAGCGATTACTAACTATTGAAATAAATTGCTTGAATGTTTACTAACATTAGAGTCTTTTTTCTCCTCTTTGTGTCCCTGGGAAGACTAAGGAACATTGCAGGTGATGAAGACAATTTTCATCATCAACAAAAGATAGGCAACAAGTTTGGAGAAAATCAAACTTGATCAAGTGTTCTTTACATTTCAAAAAGTTTGGTAAAGGTTGGGACAGTTTCCATTTCTGAATAACTCTCTTCTAACAGTTAAGGTCAAAATACCATCAAAGTACTATTTTTTAAGATTTTTTTTTTTTACCTCTTTATTACTTATAACATATACATTTTGGTCATACCAAGAAGCTGAATGCACATCTTGAACATCTGTTCCCCACTGTGTCAGGAGCTGTACACACTCCTGTATGCTCAACACTTCAGATGAATGAATGGAAAGAAGCACAGGAAATGTTGAAAGTAAGGATAAGGTCATGAAATCCATATTGTATTTTACTGTTCATGTTCCTAACTCTAAACAAAACCTTACTCAGCTGAGCTATATATACTTCTAAAAAACATCTTATTTCAACTGGCACAGACCTTTGTTTGGACACTCCTAAACCTTATTTAACTTGCACAAGAGACTGAATTGACAAAATGAAGCAAGCTAAGAGTTTAAACAGAGCTTTGTGAGGGATAAATTTTGTCAATTCCAAACTTAAGTTAAGCCGGCATTGTTGTAAAACTGTAAAGGCGTGTATTATTCTAGCCCTGTTGTTAGTTAAGTAAGTTAGTTTAAAGCAGTTAAATGTTCCCAGCCCAACTCCAAAACATCATCTTCACCATTCCCTAGCAGATCAGACAGGTGAAAACATCAGGAGGTGGACAAGGAAACCATCTGAAGATGGAAAACCTCCACGTGGAAGATGATGGGAGTTTACACCTCTAATTTAGGTGAAGGCTGGCGCTCCTCCTTGCCTTGCTGGCAACCTCCTCCCATCATACAGACAAATGAATCATAATTTCCCAGGAACAGAAAGGTCTGTCTGGGTATATCAGGTTGCAAACAGAGACTTAAACATGTGCGTGCGAGGCTGTGTATGTTAGAGCCCGAAAATTTAGGAACAACATTGTGAACTTCAACCTATCAAAACAGATGGTGATCAACATGTTACTTTCCAGAGAAAGTGAAGGTATTTTTTTTCCAAAGGGTCCAATTTTATTGTCCTTTCATTTGCTCTCATAGCTGGAGACACCTGAAAGAGGTCTGATTTTCAATAAAAGGTCTGCCCTTCTTTTTAAAATCTTGCAGCCATTGCCCTTCCAGATTGCAACACCGTGCTCAGATTGTGATTCACAGAACTGTCCCTTTGTAGGACAAGCCATGATTAAATCCACTGAAATAAGGAGGTGTTCAAACATTATCCCCATTAAGGTATGTTCAGCGTTTTCCTAGCAGGGGGTCCTGACCAGTTAGATTCAGAGTACCTTGAATTAACTGAAATTATTTGCTCTGTTTTTTGGAATACTAGCAAATTTAATATGTTCAGGGTGACAAAACTTACTGACTCCTATGCCTGGCTCTTACTCATAATTTCTCTTTTCTTCAATTTCATGATCTATTACATGAAATAGGGTCTGTAACCAGCAATAAAAGATTGGGCTTGGTTTTTTTCTGTATACTGAGCATCTCATAATGAACTGATGCACCAGTTTGCCAGCATCTCACTTTCTCTCTAAATGGAGAGACATATACTTTCATCTATCTATACTTAGCTCATCGTCATACATGTACCCTTTACAAATATGTATCAATTTCTCCATGCATTTTTCACAAGAATAATATACAACCTATAGTATATTGAGGCTGTCATTCTACAATATCCTTAAATTTGTAATGGAAAAAGTCAGATCCAAAGGGAAATCTAAGAGGCTGATTAATACCAGAAAAGGAATAAATAAGATTGGAAACAGAGTAGATGTCTGAAAATCTTACTTGTTTCTACCTAGGGTCACTAATTTAATTTTCTCCTACCGTCCATGTGGTTTTTGTTTTTTAATTTCCAGGAATTCCTGACTGTTTATTCTATAGCAAACCAATGGGATTTTGAGGCCATGGTATGTTGTGGGAAATGTCTCAGTCGTATGTGTTCTTTGTTAAAAGTTGCTGAAGAGCTGCGTTGGTGTAATTGAATAAACACTAACTATCCCACTTTTAAAAGCGAGTGTAATCTGCACATCAATTAAAACCAAATGTCTGCTTAATGGTTAAGACACTGCTTTGTGTCATCCTCCCAGTATTCAGCAAATAACTGTGCCTTGAAATCAAATTGCCAGTGTTAAAAAACATCTTCAAATAGATGTGTGAAGGCAGATGGCTTGTTTAAATATGCTTTTAACAAGGAGAGTGTTTTTCTAATAAAATATTGTGTGATTCATCCAACACGTAAAGCACAACAAAGGAAAACATGGAGCAGGCTATACGTGGATGTAAGTTCTGCTTACGTGAAGTGCTCCAGCAATTGTCCCAGGCCTGGCCAGGGATGTGCTCCCTCCCTCCCTCTCTCTCTCCCTGCCTTCCTCCCAGCCCAAAGCCCAGGCTGCCTGGATGAGGCTGGGGAGCTGTGAGCTTCAGCCCAGCACCTGGTAAAATGATGATGAACCTACTCAATTTTCCCCTTTCCACATCCCTCCCTGCTTCTAACAAAACCTTAATGTTAAATATAGATGTAATCATGAAAGGAATAACAGAGGTGCTGGCATTGGCCATCGGTAGATGTTTGTCCCTGATCTAGGTCCAACCTCACTTCTCCTTCCTTGCCTCCTCCTGTTGCTGATACTCCTCTCAGTGTTTTTCATATGTTTTCTTATCATGCTACTGAGTGGTTACTTTTCAAGTGGCTTCTCAGAGCAGATGTTCTACAGGCACGTGCTCTTTAGCCTTCTGTTGACATTATTTCTCCTATAAAAGAAGCGTTACTGCCGTGTTACTTTAAAAGAACAACAAAAAAAAAAAAAGAAAAATAAACTCCAGAACTTCAAATAAACAAACAAGTCATTGGGGTTTTTAAATACCTGCTGATAATATTATAAGACAACCCAGATCAGCCTGGATGCTATGGATGCTAGAGGCATTATTGTACATGTCACAACACATCTCTTTCAAAATGTCTATTGTTCAGAAAGCTCTAGTCCCTACCTAGTCACAGGACAACTCCTTTAACACTTAATAATAAAGGCTACATGAGCAATAAAATGTGGCACACATACATTTACTCTTCAGGCATATACTATTTCACAATGATATTTTGGTTATTTGCTTTAACAGAAAAGTCCCAAAATAAAGCATGCGTTGTTTGGTTTTATGCCAGCAGGTGAATTAATTTAGTGAGTCCTGCCTCTGCTCCCTGCACCAAGTTCATACATTTGGGCAGCTTTCTATTCTGTTTTTAATACAGCGTTTCATTCCAGTTACTAGTGCAGATACATTCACTTGCTGCAGCTGTGCACAGGTTTTCACAGGGCGTTACGAGGTGCGCTTACACCCCGCTAGCTCTCAGGTTGACACTTCAAAGTTAGCAAGGAAGAACTCATTGCAAAGAAGTATCACTGGAGGCTGGTTTTCAAGGAGAAATGTGCAGCAAAGTATTCATGTGGAAAAAAAAAGGGCTGGAGGCACTATCTGGGTGGAGAAAATAAACAAATATTATATGAGTTTGGGAGCTACAACCAGTGACCAGGTTTCCCCA
This sequence comes from Eurypyga helias, assembly GCF_000690775.1. Taxonomy (NCBI): domain Eukaryota; kingdom Metazoa; phylum Chordata; class Aves; order Eurypygiformes; family Eurypygidae; genus Eurypyga; species Eurypyga helias. Next base: position 79,215 of record NW_010267462.1, read on the forward strand.
GCGAGTCTAACACTGGAATTGCTCCATGAATTAAAACTTGGCTTCGTTGGAGCTGTGCCAGTTAAAACAAGTTGAAGAGCTAGCCCACAGCCCACAGCTTTTGGCTTTGACCAAACTGCACAACCCACTACGTGCCCTTGATGTGAAAGCATAACATTGAAGAAAGAACACAAGAGCAGAAAATCTTGACTGGAGCCACCTCATGCCTCCGCTCCAGTTGGCCTTTCTGTACAACCAACTTATTAAACAATACTTCAAGTGCCTGATTCATCCCCTTTTATGCCAGTGAAATTGTTGGATCCAAAACAGCATACAACTGGAGCCACAACAGGCTCAATTAAGCCCAAGGATTTTGAAAGGGTTGATTAGCTAATGCTTTTTTAGTTCTTGTTAGTATAAAGCACCAAATGGGTTTCTCTTGCAGAGACTTTACTTTCAGAAACAGGATGTGAGGCTTGGGGTGAGCAGCAGTGTGGCAATGACAGGCAATCAGGGGATGGGTTTTGATGTCATCTATCTACCAGGAAGCCTTCTGCAACTCTCTGAGCCTCCTCCTCTGAAAGGCAGCTTCAGTCCTGCATTCATCAGTTTAAGAAAAATGAATCCATCTTTTCCTGTTTACAGTCTCTCCCTCCTCAGCCTCGCATCATTCCTTTCTCACTGTCCTACATACCACCAAAACATCTGGGGTGGTGGCCTGTGCCAGAACTCACACCAAGATGTCCAATTGGTCAGATGTCCCCAAGGACCAGATGAATGACTCGTATCAGATGTCTCCCCATCCCACTAATAGTTTTTCTACACTAAGAAAATAGTGGATTGGTTTAAAAAAAAAAATAATACCCCAAAAGTCCGCGGGGGGATATAAGCAGTTTGGAAGCCAAAGTGAAGAGAGAAAGAAAGAAAAGCTTAAATATAATTGTGTGTGCGCATGCATGTGTGTTTTTACTCACACACACTCTATATATAGCATTGTCTCAAAATACATAAGATGGCTGCGAAATTCAAGGGTGAGCACAGAATATTACCAGAAAGAGTAAGAGAAATAAAGTAGCTGACTTTGAAAAGAGTGGAAAGTACTTTTGATTGGATTTCTACTAACTGTGGGAAAGCTAGTAGGGGAAAAGTGGGAAATGTTTTAAGGAACTGTTGGAAAGAAAGAGTGCAGTTGAAATTCTTCCCACTTCAATCTAAACAGGGAAAAAGTGCAACATAGGCCATTGTGGTTAGGTAAGGAATGAAATGCAAAGAGTTTTACAAGCAGAGAGCTGAAAGCTTTTAAAAAAGATAAACAAATCTGGTGCAGAGGATTTGGAGGCACTGTATGTAAAAATAAGCAGAAGTGAGTTAAAGGATCAAATTAAAGGAGCAAATGGAATTACTGTTCAATCTAAACAGGGAAAAAGTGCAACATAGGCCATTGTGGTTAGGTAAGGAATGAAATGCAAAGAGTTTTACAAGCAGAGAGCTGAAAGCTTTTAAAAAAGATAAACAAATCTGGTGCAGAGGATTTGGAGGCACTGTATGTAAAAATAAGCAGAAGTGAGTTAAAGGATCAAATTAAAGGAGCAAATGGAATTACTGAATGCTAAACTACATAAATATTTCAACTGACAACAATGGGCTCTTTAGACATATTCACATTAAAAAAAAAAGGAAAATATAATAGTGGTCTCCTAAAAAAATGCACAAAAAATGAGAAACAAGGGCAAAGGAAATGGTCTAATAATAGTATAGAGAAGGAAGGGAAAAAACAAGGATTCTATTACTGTTCCTGATTTAGAGCCCAGCTCTATATGAACTGAAATGCATCTCTCTACTCTTTCAGGGGCAGATCTTCACCTGCATGAGGGGGACGTCAAGACAGAAAAGGCAGGACAAAGGGTGCCATTTTGTCCACCTTTTCTCCCAACTGTGACTCTGGGGCTGTTTCAGGCTACTGTGGTTGTAGAAAGAGGCATGAAACTCCTGCAAAGGTCACCTGGCTGCAGTAATCCTAAAGGCAATTGTCTGGTATTTGTCAATCACTGGGAGCCAGCTGGTTTCCCATCACTAAATTCAGCCCAACGTGATGCCAGATAGCAGGGCACAATAAAGCCATTATAACAATGCTATAACACCCTTTACTTCAGAGAAATCCAAGACAGCTCAGCAATACATGGGCAACTCCTTACCTTTGTTGTTCACACCTTGTATCCATGAAAGGAAAAATGGATGCTAATCTTTAAGGCAATATTAAATCTCAGTATAACATAATGGGCTTTGAAGAGCTACGAATGACAGTCAGGTAGTCAGCACCCTACAAGTTTGGGACCTTGAAGACTCACTTGCTTTATATCACCCTTTTTTGTCATATGAACCTCCACAGCAAGGCACTTACGCTGAGGAGGATTTACAGAAGGGGCTGGCTAGGAAGGCTATACCCTCCTTTGCATCACTGTATGCTTATGCTGTTTGATGGAGAGAGGCCACTGCACTGCGTTGGATAAACCAGTATTTTTCTTTCGAGCCCTCTCTCTCCATCTGGCTCCACACCTGTTATGTGTTAAGCTTGTTTTTAGTGACGATGAAAAACATTAAGGATGACCTAATAGATGTGTACAAAATAATGAAGGAAGTGATAATGATGCACATGGTAAAACATCTCCCCATCCAAGAGGCCCAACAGCCATGAAATGTGCCAAAAGCATTCTAAACATAAACATGAATAAAATCCAGTAAGAACCTTTTTCACAAAGATAAATAAACACCTGGAATAAGTGGTCACACTAGGCAATAAAAACAAATTGCAACAGTGATTTAAGTATTATCATACTGCAAATTAAAACATAAAACACTGGAAAGCAGGAAGGAGTTAAATGTAAGAAGAAAATAAAAAGAAGGCACTTGGATGTGTCCATGTGCAGGCTACATATGGAATAAAAGCAACTGTAAAAGAGCAACTGTTTGTTATTATTATTAGAGTTATCATTACTTTATTCATTCTTCTGACACCAAATGTATATGAAGCCAAAGCCAGATACTTACAGTGGAATTGTAAGAACATACATGCTTACAAAGCTTTGTGCCATCGTTGAAGATGTTGGCACTGACATATTATGCCTGACCACTCGTGAAGGCTGTTAACCCTTCAGAAGTAAGAGCACTGTTGCCAAGAATATTTTCTACTTTGAAAAACCTGCCTAGCCTCTCAAAATTATTTGCTCTATTTCAAGTTAGCCCTGAAACTAAACCACAAATCCAAGACTTTAGAAGTATAGTTCTGTCCCTAAATTTGAAACTTGGACCTTTTTTGGGGCCTGGTTCTCAAAGCTTTATTGGTGCCACATTGACTTACACTTGCTGAGTGTGTCATTCTCTATGTTTATTCCCAAAAGAGGACCTGAAAAAGTATACGTGATTTCTCCTTCAACAGCTCTCTGTCTCTCAGTTCTGCTAATTTTGCCCAGAGGCATATGGTCACATGTTCAGACACTGCCCAAACACACTGGATGACAACCCGCTGGTTACACACAGGACAACTCTCAGTCCAAGCTTCTCTTCTCGATTTTCAGAAGATCATAGCATCACAGAATCTTTTGGGTTCGAAGGGCCCTTACAGACCATCTGGTTCCACCCCCCTGCCATGGGCAGGGACCCCTTCCACTAGACCAGGTTGCTCAAAGCCTCATCCAGCCTGGCCTTGAACACTTCCAGGGATGGGGCATCCACAGCTCTCTGGGCAACCTGTTCCAGTGCCTCACCACCCTCTCCAGGAAGAATTTCTTCCTTAGATCTAATCTAGATCTCCCCACTTTCAATCTAAACCCATTAGCCCTTGTCCTATCACTACAGGCCCTTGAAAAAGGCTCCCCTCCACCTTTCTTGTCAGTTCCTTCAGGTACTGGAAGGTGCTATAAGGTGTCCCTGGACCATTCTCTTCTCCAGGCTGAACAAGCCCAACTCTCCCAGCCTGTCCCCATATGAAAGTTGTTCCAGCCCTCTGATCATCTTTGTGGCCTCCCTGGACCTGCTCCAACCAGTTTTCATGTTGTTCTTAACAGACTGTGTCTTAGGGCAAGAAGTAACATGGGTTTGCTACTGCTTTGCTTAGATGGTTGCTGATTACCGCCCATTATGGATGTGGGGGACTGTGCCATGCTTTGGCCCAAGTGTGCTGCAGCTCTCACCCCATGTTCCACAGCCAAACCAGCAGAAGATGGTGATGGCTTTCACTCCCCATTGCCCTCTACCAGCTTGGAAACTGGACACCAAGAAGCTGCATCTACTTACTGCCCTTGGATAGTGCTGAGCCGTGTTCACGTACGGTGATTAATTCACTGAATTTGGCATGCAGAAAAGAAATGTAGTAAAATTGCATTATTTCAGTGAAAACACCTGGATACCCTTAGGAAACAAATATAACACTAGTATTGAGAAAAAAAGAATCACTAGGAATTTTAAAAGGAGGATATAATTTGAAGTCATACCTTTTATATATCAGTACCAGTTTGGTAAAACAGATCCTTTTATAGAGTTATCAAACGCTCTGGCACATGGGTGACATGCAAACTGCAGGTTTTCTTTTCTGCTAAAGTATTAGGGCAGGACTCTATTCACTGAAGGTCTTGCTTCAATATTAACAGTTTTGATAGGGGTTTTGAATGCCACCCCAAAACAAAACCATATCAAAATGAGTTATACTGGTATGCCTCATTAATTAGATCAAAATCTACAATTTTGATTCACAGTAAGTCATGTCTCTCTCCTTCTTCCTTCCCCAGCCTTTTTTACAAGAGAAAGCATTGGGGAATTTGGGCATCACTAAGTTTTCTCACTTCTTAATAAAATATAGTAATATTTCAGTCTTTAGTAAAACCACAACCCCCATTTTCATGTATGAAATGACTGAAAGGTACTGGTAAAACTCATGTCAGAGTGTCTAAACCAACAACTGTTCTACATCATTATTATAAAGGCACTAATAATTAAATACTTCGGATGACTCAGAAGTCTCATAGTGACCTGGATTTTTGGAGCCTTTCTAAAACTGAAGTTCAGAATTACAAATTGTCATGCAATGCAATCAGCAAAAAAGCTTTGCCTAACAGTCCCATTTAGAATTTCAAATAGTTATCCTACGGAATGGCAGAGACCAGGACACAGAGGACTAGAAGAGATCTCCATCCCAAAATCTACTCTATAGGATTATATTTGTTGTCTTAATTAAAAAGAATAAAACTCTGCATTCCTAAGCATTGACAACAGATAATAACAACGTCATGTACTGTGAGATTCCTACTATGTATCTATCTCAGTTAGACATTTGAGGACAATACAATCTAATTGCAGTACTCGGAGCTAATCAGACTGGGGTGGGAAGGGCAAGTGTTTCCAGTACTTTTCTGTGGAAATCTCTCATGCCCATTCTAGTAAAACAGAAGTGAGATTACTTTTAAATCTGTAATTTCTGCATTCACTCAGTAGAGCTAAGTTCATATATGACCTCGTGGATCAAAAGAAAAGGTATGTGAGGATGTGACAAAGGTATTTATTTTCCATGTTACATTCCTGTGAAGTCCTATCTTCTCAAGCTCACTGCCTATAGCATCCATTGAAACAAGGTATAACAGGACCATTCATTCTCCTTCTGCAGCTTTCACCTGGCTTGCAAAATCCCTTCAGTACTTATAATTCCTTCTTTACTTTTTTGAACTAATTTTTCAATTCAGTAGTGTGATGAGAGGAGTATCTTCTCCACATCGGTGGTCTCTACACCGTTTCTCTAAACTCATAAAATAATTCAGACTAATCATCTTCAATAAAAATACAAGGTTTCAAAACCTGAAATGTTTCTTTAACTGAAGTACAAGAACAGTCACGGCGAGAGCATACCCAAAGGTGTTGTGTGTACACAAAAAATACACCAGAATCTGAGCTGCACTCTTCTGGTCTACACAATTGTACCTACATGCATAGATGACAAATGCTTCTGATAGATGATATCAACCTCACAACATTTATATTCTATCTGAATAGCAAAATGTGATATAAAAGCCATATAACAATTAGCAACTAAAGCTAAGTTCAAATCCTTACACATTCTGATGCCGAGCACTTGTAAATTATAGTTTGCTTGCTCAGGATCTACTGTAGTCATTTTGGATGAGACTCTTCAGTATAGAATACTGATTTTGTTCATTATAAAATCAGACCATGACAGAAATCTCTTACCTGATCCTGTACTGAACTTCTGCTTAACTTAAACAAAAGCAGCTGCTTTTGCTTCCACAGTATCTGTAATAAATAAATACACTTATTTGAAAAAACTTCACCCCAAGTTCATCTTGGTCCTCTTTTTTATAAAAAAATGATGCATTTTTTCTTCCGGACCTCTTTCCTAGCACAGACTGATCGACTGTGAACAGAGAAGGCCTTGTGGG